>NC_092226.1:5590552-5663052 GCF_036320965.1 Panulirus ornatus | reverse complement strand
TGGTATAGGGGGAGCAACACGCATCACTCGTGGGTGAGAGATGATATGATGGCGAAAAAGAAGAGGGCGGAGGAGGTGGTGGTGACGGTTTCCATAAGTGATTATAAAGAGAGAAAGGTTCAAAGTGGCGTCTCCCATTCAGATTCGATGGTCTCATAAGAAACTCCTCGTCAGAGAAATGTGTCATACGTCTATATCAAGCTCACTTACACGGTCGTTGTACTTATAACAGAGTCTGTATAGACGATTTCTCGAGTTCAGAAGGTGTTGTAGTAGCATCTAACACCCTTATTGATGATGAATGTCACGCGTCTACTTCATAACTTATATTGTTATTGTACTTATAGTATAGACGATTCTATGACATCAAGTAGTGGTGTAGAAGTAGCATCCAACACCCTAAAGTAGACGATCCCGATGGTGTTTGTAGGATTTGAACCGAAATCCCCTTCATCTTGTTTCTCTAGTCTTCCAGCAGAAGGTGTCGGGTCAAGAAGGTGGTTGTTCGCGTACGGATAGGCGGAACTTTCGGTGATAGTTGCAGGTGTCCAGGTGGTGGAGGGTGAGGAGGAGGTTATGGCTGGTATTATAGCCTTGTATGATCCCTCATTACTGGTGATACGTATGTGGTAGGGTTGCCATCCATGTGTGGTTGGTAGATGCCTTCTTGTGTGGTAGGGAGAAGCAGGCTGTTTGCTGCCATCTGCTGTGGTAGGTTGTGGTAGGCTGACTGCTGTCACTTGTTGTGGTAGGTGATGGTAGGGTGGTTGTTGTGGTGGGTAGGTTGCTAACATCCATTATGGTCGGCTGTATGAGATAGAGTTTTCGAATATATATATATATATATATATATATATATATATATATATATATATATATATATATATATATATATTCCTATGAGTCCACGGGGAAAATGAAACACAATGGGAACTTATCGTGTTTCATTTTCCCCGTGGACTCATAGGAATATCTTGATCACGCGCAAGATTGTGATCTTTTCGAATATATATATATATATATATATATATATATATATATATATATATATATATATATATATATATATATATATATATCAATTCGCTATGACTAACAAGAAATATATAAAACAATTCAGCGTCTAAGAAAAAAAAAAGTCATTGAGCAAAAAGAATGTCCGAGTTTCATTACACATGAGTCATTCGTCTCTCTCTCTCTCTCTCTCTCTCTCTCTCTCTCTCTCTCTCTCTCTCTCTCTCTCTCTCTCTCTCTCTCAGATTTAACTTTAAAACAGACAACCTAAACATGAGCCAACAGGCCCCATTGTTTGAGGGTGAAGGCAAGGATAAACCATTCTAGTTTCTCCAGGGAACGTAAAGATCTGTTGTATATAACTGGTAGTGATCATGTGTTGACGTCCCTCAGAAGTTGGTGGTGGTGGTAACTCGTCTAAGATAGATCCAGAATCGAAACCCCTAAATGAGAATTCCCTTCCAAACCTTGAAATGGATATCGTCTTTCAAACCCCCATATGGGTATTTCCTTAACTAGTTATGCTACAGTTCAGGGGATCTTCAGGAATACGACCCCTAGTGAGTTCACTTATTGATAATCTAAGTTTTTCTTGGCACCTTAATCCCTTTGAGCACGACGAGGTGATCCTTGAACACGAGAGCATGGCCCTTGAGCGCGGCGGTTCGATCCTTGAGCACGACGCCACTACCCTTGAGCACGACGGTTCGACCCGTGAACACAATGATATGATCCCTGAACTCGACGCCACGACCCTTGAGCACGACGGTGCGACCCTTGTGCACGAAGGCATACGACCTCCTGGATATAATGGCGTGACCTTTGACTAGGTTCTTATGGACACAGAGATCAAAGGTCACGCTACAGTGGCTTGTTTGTCAAGGAAATAGATTTGTAGTGATTACTGTCATGTGACAGCAGGAACTAGTAATCACTGTCATATGTCATACAATGTTAAGTAGTAATTACTGTCATATAACAACACTTAGAAGTGATTACTTTGAAGAGACAGCATTAAGCAGTATTTACTTTCATATGAAAACTAATGATTACTGTCATGTGACAACACTTAGTAGTAATTACCTATTAATGATTACTGTCCGGTGGCACCACTTTGTAGTAATTACTGTCATGTGACAACACTAATACGTAGTCAAGTTTATACAGATAATATCTTTGTCACCCTTGTACCAAGATCATATACGTACTATGTCGATAGTAAACGTGGTAAGTGAATTTTCTTCTTCAGTGGCCGGGTTCGAATCTTGTGCCGTGTTGACGTCACGTGAAGTCCAGTCATTTCTATGCCGTTTTGAGTACAGGTCTACAGACCAAACGTAGCATTAGGGTATTGATTCATATACTGATGTACAGTGTTGTTGTCGACGAACAGACGCGATGACACTGGAGGAGGGGGGGAAGTTTCCCTCGGAAAAGATACAATAAGTTTCACTTCTTTCATCTCACCACTTTGGAAAATGGTGCAGTGCTTTCACTCCCGGCTGCTTGCGGAGAGGGGGTTTCTATGATCTCTGCATCATAGATGAAAGTGTGGAGTGACCTCCTCTGGGGCGTTGAAACCGAGCGTGTGTTATCCTCCAGAGTCCTTGGCCTCTGCCTGAGACCTTTCACATTTCCCCTGGTTTAGTCAGACATCCTCCGTCGTCGTGGTTGATCGCGGGGTGAAGTGGTGTCGTACCTCACTGATTCCTTCAGTCCTGATTCACCACCTCAAAGCCAACTTCAGCAACTATTCCTTAAAGCCAGTCTCTTATTTCTTTTCTTCTTTCTCTTTCGCTATCTCATCCCTTTCGCCCCTTTGGTCTCGTACAAATCCCTTGGTATGAATGATCACGTCACAAGAAGGCCAGAAATTGTAGATAATTTCATGTACGAAGCTGGAGTGTAGCTCATCACCAGATGACGCCCGGCGAGAGGAATGATGTCTGCTTCCACAATGAGCTTACCCTACCGCTGAAACCCAGACACGAGGCTCCTAGCAACACGGAGCTGGCAGTGCCTCTGGAACCCAGCTGCCGTCCCTCCTGGGGAGGACGCAGCCTCTGCCTTCCTTTCCAAAGTTCGTAATTTATATGTGATGCCGCCATCAGATCTGCGAGCGAGAGAAATGCTGGCTGTGCGAAGACTTTTCCAGGAAGCGCCAGGAGGCGGGAGACGTATACCACCTCCATTCGGTTCTGCCTGATGGGGAAGCCAAGCGTAGGGTGGAGTCAAAAAAAAAAAAGAAAAAAAAGAGCTGGAAGGAGGTAGGAATGCCTGCAAATATCGTGTCAGACAACGGGAAACATAAAAGGGAAGATGAGAACACTCCTGGTCTGGAAACGTGCTAAAGTTAAGGCTGCGGCAGTGCTGAAGTAGAGAGTAGACGCAGCCTCCTCCAGGTGATGTAGTCTGGAAGAGCGACTGCGTCAGTCAATCAGAGCCTCCATCATCCAGACACCACGCCACCATACGGAAGGAAAACGAACCGGTTTCATTTGTCACACATTTGAAACCAACCCTTGAGCCTTGGAAGCTGAATCGTCGTCCTCTTCCAAACTCCTGGAAACTGGAAGTGTAAAGGATCAGGGACTCTCGTAAAGTGGAGATGGATTGGACTGGAGTGAGCCACGATTACGTTGCTCCGCTGAGGAACCTGAGCGTACAAGTAACAATGATATATATATATATATATATATATATATATATATATATATATATATATATATATATATATATATATATATATATATATGGGATAGGGGAGAAAGAATACTTCCCACGTATTTCCTGCGTGTCGTAGAAGGCGACTAAAAGGGGAGGGAGCGGGAGGCTGGAAATCCTCCCCTCTCGTTTTTCGATTTTCCAAAAGAGGAACAGAGAAGGGGTCCCAGTGAGGATATTCCCTCAAAAGCTCAGTCCTCTGTTCTTAACGCTACCCCGCTAATGCGGGAAATGGCGAATAGTATGAAAAAAAAATATATATATATGCTATATTCAGATCATGATGATGACTGTCATGATTTCAATGACACTGGAAGTGATGATGATGAGCAACGATAAGTGACAGTGAGAGACATGAAGAACCACATGGTCTTTCATATCCTCCGCCTGAGACACAAAGAGATGCCAGAGATTTGAATGACTAGTTTAAGAAATTATCTTAAGACTAAAATAGATCGAATATGTCTAAGAGTTCCATGAGCTGGGTTTCCACTTGTGCTTAGGACCATACCCGTTGTGAAGGCCCCGTTCCCACGCGATTGTAAACAAACGTTAAACTTCACATCAAGCAGAAAGGAAGAAGAACTAGGAAAAAGAAGTAATGATAATACGTATTGGGAAAAATTTTCTTTGCATGGACTGCACTCATTTGCATGTTCCAGTAATCAGAATATTCCGGTGTTTTAATTATCTCTTTTATGGCGAGTGTGGAGTGGAAGCAAACTTGTATCCACTCATTAATACTACCAAATACCATTTAGGAAGTGCATGATGATTACCGCTCTGGTGAATGAATGTTACCATGAGGTAATAATGGGAAAAGTTATCTTGCTCTCCCCATGTCCCTTTCTCTCATGACATTTAATGAGAGTCGTTAGAAGTATTCTCCAGGAGATCTTGAACTGCTGGATTCAAAGTTTTTTTTTGTCTTTCATTTACTTTTGTAATAACAGATGTATGATGGAAGAGAAGAGAAGAGAAATGGATATTTTCCTATACTCTTTTTGTACTGACGGTAATATGACAGATTTCGACCATAAAAGTTTGGCATTTTCTCGAAACTAAGAAGCCCCACACAATGAAAATTATATCTATCTATCTATCTATCTATCTATCTATATATATATATATATATATATATATATATATATATATATATATATATATATATACATATATATATATATAGATTACTTATTGCTCTTTCCCACGTTAGGGAGGAAGTGCCAGGAAACAAAGAAAGGCACACCCGCATGCTCATACACGTTCATATGTATACACACTCATACATACAAATACATATACACATACGTATACATATACACATTCATTCTTGCTCTCCGTCATCCGTTCCTAAGTCACCCCACCCCACAGGAAACAGCATAAATACATTAGAACAAAAAAGAGATAACGTAAACATTCTTTTCTTCTCCCCCACACCCGGTTGCCGCAATCTGCGTCAGCGAGGTAGCGCCAGGAAGCAGACGAAGAAAGACCACGTCCGCTCACATCCATACACGAGCTGTCATGTGTAATGCACCGAAACCACAGCTCCCCTTCCACGTCCAGGCCCCACAGACCTTTCCATGGTGTACCGAGGACGTTTCACATGTCCTGGTTCAGTCCATTAACGACTTGTTGACTCCTGCATACCATATGATTCCAATTTACTACATTCCGTGCACGCCTTACACCCTCCTGCATGTTCAGGTCCCGATCGCACAAAATCTTTTTCACTCCATCCTTTCATCTCTAATTTGGTCTCCCTTTTCTCCTTGTTCCCTCCACCCTGATACATATATCTTATTTATACACTTTTCCTCACTCTATTCTCTCCATATGTCCAAACCTCTGTTACCGCATCTTGCATACTCTGTGTAATAAAGTATTGTTGTTGTTTAATGTGTTTTTGTGGCCTCCCTCAGTTTTACCACTCTAACAACCCTACCAGAACACCTGCTGAATGTGTGTGTGTGTATGTGTGTGTGTGTGTGTGTGTGTGTGTGTGTGTGTGGTCAGGCACTGGGAATTTACTCGAGGGGAAAAACATCCCCCCGATTCATCATATGATAAATGTCTGCCACACAAAGCCTTCCCCTCAGCGAACAGAGATACAACACTCTTGTGCAGGAGGTTCACACCACACCACACCACACCACACCACACCACACCACATGTGGTGATGCAAATGAACACGCAGCTCTATATGTGCTGCAGAGAAGGCAGAAACACCAGATATATATATATATATATATATATATATATATATATATATATATATATATATATATATATATATATATATATATATATATATGCGTTGCGAAGAGTGTAGAAACACCAGCTAAATACGTGTCGCAGAGAGTGTAGAGACTGAGTGATTCTGACAATAAGCAAACTCATGGAACAATGACATGGTAGTCTATCTCCCTCTCTATCTATCTATCTATCTATCTATCTATCTATCTACCCGTGCGGCCATCATCATCAATAACTCCCAAACGTTGACAAAAATGTTTGGCGCGATTAAAGAACCATTGAGTTGGGGGGGAGAGGAGGGAGGGGGAAGGCCGTGCAAGGGAGAGGGGGAGCTTGAGGGGAAAGGAAGGGGATTAAAGGAGGAGGGGTTAGGGGAAATGGAGGGAAATAAGATAACCGATGTAACAGAAGATTGATTTCTGAATGCAATGCTTCATGATCCAATGTGAGGAAACATCCTTGTAGATAGGGAAGTGATCACTTTTTTTTTTTACTTAAGTTTGTGAAAATTTAAGTCGCGTTTTCTATGATATCATGAGCTATACTGAAAATTCCGTTGTCATTTTAATGGAAATGATAAGATGAAGATCTATGATAGGTAGACTTTGAGGAAATACTTCATAATATTGAGAGGTAAAACGAGTAAAGGTTTAGGGATGAATACAGGTGGAAAAACGTGGTGTGAATTGCGAAATTATGTAAATCTTGTGGAGAGAGATAAAGTCCTACACAATAAAAAGGAGTCATAATGACAAAGAAATACGAAACTTTTTTGAAAGAAACACGAGATGATAATCTAATGTAAAAGAATTACGTGAATGGAATTTGAAACCATTGATGATCCACGGGATCATGGGACGGATGTAAGATTACGAAGAGATGGACGGAAGAAAACCCGAATTAGCCAGACACCTTTTCAGAATCGAAGATATCCAGCAATTTACAGAAGTACCCCTGAATTGAGATATATAAACAGGAATAGAAAACGTATAGGTCCAAATTAACAAACGAAGCCATGCACTATCAAACGATAACAAAGAAAGAGCTTTGTTATCAAACAAACATCACGATTCGCTGTCCACCATCATCCCATTTTCTCATTTCTCAAAAAAACGACCATTACAAACCGTATTTCCAGGATGCATGAAAGAAATTGAAATGTATGCGACATTCATAGACACGGCGTCTTCATAAAAACTCAATTCATAGTAATTAAACCTGGTTAAGTCAAATGGGCTACAGTGATCTACTCCCACAGCTTGACAGATGAATGAATTCAGCACACGTCGATAAATAGCACATCCGATTACTAGAATATTCAATACATCGTCCCGACGAGAAGAAGAAAAAAAAATTGTTCGAAATGATTGGAAACTCGGGAATTTAAGTTTTTTTTTTTTTTTTTTTTACCTGAACAGAAAAAGAGAGTTATAGAATGTGGCTCTGATCATCGATTTCTGTTTTAAATAGAAGGTTGAAAACGGGGAACCCGGGATGAATGTGTTAGAATATTTTAGATGATAAACAAAGAATTGAAAATGGAAATGGCTTTCGTGATATGCTAAAGGAATCTAACAGTGTTCTTTTAGTCGTGTGTATATATATATATATATATATATATATATATATATATATATATATATATATATATATATATATATATATATATAGTCCAGGGTCGCGCATAGGTTCGATTCCTAGGTGCGGCAGTCAACCCAGCTGTTCATCCACGCGTAAGGGATGGCCGATAAAATGGATACCTAGCTTAGGATAGGATATATATATATATATATATATATATATATATATATATATATATATATATATGTATTCATTTATTTATTTATCTATTTATTTATTTATTCATTATACATTGGCGCTGTCTTCCGCGTTAGCGAGGTAGCGCAAGGAAACAGACGAAAGAATGGCCCAACCCACCCACATACACATGTATATACATACACATTCACACACAACACATATACATACCTATATATCTCAACGTATACATATATATACACACACGGACATATATACACATGTGCGCGAGGTAGTACTAGGAAAAGACAACAAAGGCCACATTCGTTCACACTCAGTCTCTAGCTGTCATGTGTAATGCACCGAAACCACAGCATATATATATATATATATATATATATATATATATATATATATATATATATATATATATATATATCGTTGACGAGATGGCCGCGATTGCCTGTACCGTTTCAGATAACAAAAAAAAAAAAAACATTTGTAGTAAATGGTGTTCAGAAACATCGTCAGATATGTACTTACGCTTGCAAAAAAAAAAAGCTTACAATATGGCACCACATATTGTTAGGTAAAATTACAGGTCAATGAGTATTTCAATGATATCATCTATATGTAAATAAGCTTACTGAACAATACGGTATGGATGGATTTCAACACCTATTCAGTTGGAGGATTTCGGACATTCATCGCATCCATACAAAATGTCCTCGTCAGTATATTGTCTCCGTAGTTCAAGGAGTTCCATCGTATTCATTGTCGTCCTGCCTGATAACCTGGAGAAAATGGGAGGTGCCTTTCTGCTTACAGCAAACTTTCTCCACTCCTGTAGAGTAGGACTTTAAGATAGTGTTACTGTCCTCCAGCAGATAACCTCGTCATGGACCATCAGGTCTTGTGTTACCTGTCCTTCCCATGTACTGTCCTCCAGCAGATGACCTCATCATGGACCATCAGGTCTTGTGTTATCTGTCCTTCACATGTACTGTCCTCCAGCACATAATCTCGTCATGGACCATCAGGTCTTCTGTTACCTGTCCTTCCCATGTACTGTCCTCCAGCAGATAACCTCGTCATGGACCATCAGGGCTTCTGTTATCTGTCCTTCCCATGTACTGTCCTCCAGCAGATAACCTCGTCATGGACCATCAGGTCTTGTGTTACCTGTCCTTCCCATGTACTGTCCTCCAGCAGATAACCTCGTCATGGACCATCAGGTCTTGTGTTATCTGTCCTTCCCATGTACTGTCCTCCAGCAGATAACCTCGTCATGGACCATCAGGGCTTCTGTTATCTGTCCTTCCCATGTACTGTCCTCCAGCACATAATCTCGTCATGGACCATCAGGTCTTGTGCTATCTGTCCTTCCCATGTCCTGCCCTCCAGCAGATAACCTCGTCATGGACCATCAGGTCTTGTGTTATCTGGCCTTCCCATGTACTGTCCTCCAGCAGATAACCTCGTCATGGACCACCAGGTCTTGTGTTATCTGACCTTCCCATTTACTGTCCTCCAGCAGATGACCTCGTCATGAACCATCAGGTCTTCCCATGTACTGTCCTCCAGCAGATACCCTCGTCGCAAACCATCATGTCCTGTTATCTATCTTTGCCGTGTACTCCCGACCAAGACATCTCCCTCATTCTCAAATTGAGGTCCCACAAACCGTAATGCTGATCGAAGAAATGAATGTCTCAAAATGTAGTATAGAATGATTATCTCTCTCTCTATCCCTTTTACTGAAGGCGACGTAAGCAGCCTAAAGTGGAACCCCTTGATTCAGGAAAGGTTTGAAATGGACAGGAAGGAAAAGAGCGATTAAGAATCCGCTCTCGAAGGGAATTTGGATAAACAACTGAAATACAAGAACATCTATACAAAGAAATATGGGATTCTAAACCTTAAAATCATTGAACTAACATCAAGTTCAACAAAATGGCAATCAGTACAAACTGGGTTACAGTCACGGTACATTTGGATAATGGGATTCGAACGAATTTGATAAAAAAAAAGAGCATATTTTTGAAGGGCTTCTACTTGTTGCAGGGGAGTTGCAGTAAAAACATAGCCTAACTAGAAGAGCCATTAATTCAGGCATTATCCTGATGAAACAGGAGCTGCACAGAATCTATCCCATTTACTCTCCCCCGTTCCGTTAGTTTAATGGACTCAACTTTATTCCATTTAAAATGCAAGTTTTTTTTATCTTTTTTTATCGACTCATTTAATTAATACTTTTTTTTTTTCGTCCATGGCTTTGCTGTGGGGTTGTGATGACGTCTCTTTCCCCTGATGCTATCTGGTTGTTGAGCCAGACTAGGCTGTGTGAGCAGTATGCCCCATACTCTCCAACCATACCAGAATACTGGAGCGGTATGTCCCCATCTTGAGGAGGGTCCTGGAAGTCTGAAGTGATGGGCCTGACTGATAGTTCTGTGTTGATACTGAATGGATGGGACTGATAGATGGTTCTGTGTTAATAATGAAGGGATAAGGCTGATAGATAGTTCTGTATCAGAGATACAATACAGAATGTATGGCGCAGACTCGGTAAACGAATATCTTAAACCCTCACGCGTTGCAAACTGGCCACAGAATCCTTAACTAACTTCCCTCAGACAATCCCAATGTATTCAAGACTTGTTTAATGGCCAGAGGGGATGAATTTCGTAGAAAGTCATAGTTGAGACACCAGTAATACACATCCAGCATCACCACCCCACACACACTATAGTAACACCTACACCATATATCATCTCGTATTTCTCAAGTGTTACCTCTTTTTGTCCAGCCCTATCATTTCACCCATTGTTAACCGCTCAATCACAAACACAATATAGAAAATATGAGCTCTTAGTCAATGGTCATTCATGGCTAAACATGCAGTACTCTCTAATAGCATTAAGATACACTGTCGGACTACGAGATCTTCTGCGTCTCCAGACCAGCTTCTGCAACGTCCTGCAATAACCTCTTCCTACCACCATCCTCTCACAACTCATAGAACCCTATGATGACCGCTAGGATAAACGATTACTCACAATACCTCCTCATGTTAAGCATGTTCGTCCTAGCTATGTTGATAACCTTCCTCTATGTTTGGTCTGCTTCCAGTACCTCCCACAAGACTTGGTCCGACTACGAGCTACAGTCCACACTGTCCTCATCGCGACAGATCGGGAGGACCTAGAACTCCAGGGAAGGGGTTGGGTGATGGGTCCTGGTAGCCAGCCACAGTGGCAAGTATCGTGATCACCAAGACTAAACGTCGGTTCTAAAGTCACCGACGATGCACTGGGCACTGTGATACTGCATCTCCCAGAGGACCTCACTGAGGTGTTACAGGCAGATCCGGAAAGTTACAAGTAGCCACGAACCACATGTATTACAGGTGTCGGCTCTGCTCTGCACCTGATAGAGACATACATGACCATGATGCAGCTGAGTGCCATAAAATCAGTGATCTCAGATACCAGGGGGCTTGAGGTATAAAGAGAACTATGTGATCATTTTACCGAGAGCAAAAAGGCATTCTCTATTTCCTTGTTATGCATGTTGTTTGCTCTGCCCTAAGCTATACCTTGCATCAAGCAACGAGTCTCACGAAGACAAAGACGTCAGTGTCATTATGTATATGCGATACATTTCACACACAATGAATCTGATGTACCCCAGACGTCCCCTGCGTTATTAACAGCTCCACTGCACTATCTGCTTTGTATGTCTTATGTGTGATCCTTCTTACTATTGCCATTAACGTCAGCATGTGTACATGCGCTGCCTTACACTGTATTATGATTAATGACCTGAGGCTGTGTCCCCCCTCTCTTCCAAAGGGGCGCATACCCTTTGGCGCCACTGTACCCACAGATCACTCACCTGTGTGTCGATGTATTGTACCCACTGTAGGTTCCATGCTTGCCCACATCTACATTCCCCTCAGCCACACTCTCATAAAGAAACCTTTTCTGTTTGTACTTAAGCAAATAAAGAATATTTTTTTTATGTAAATATCTTTTTCAACATGAGAAGGTTGACGGAGGGAAATTTACAACTTACTGATCCATGTTCATGTCATCCACACATCAGGATGCGAGTCCTGCATTCAATATGTAGACAGATATCATACTTTTCCACATCATACAGGGCCTGGGTCAAAGACATACTATATAGAGATACGTATAGTATACCGAAGATATACTTTTAACATTGGCTATAAAAATCCAGTGTGTGATGGAAAAGGCCGAAATATCTTTACAGAAGTAGAAATGAAAAATCCAATCACGAAATGTACTTGATCGCGCGCAAAATTGTGATCCTTTCCGATATATATATATATATATATATATATATATATATATATATATATATATATATATATATATATATATATATATATATATATTGGAAAGGATCACAATATTGTGCGTGATCAAGATATTTCTATGAGACCACGGGGAAAATGAAACACGATAAGTTCCCAAGTGCACTTTCGTGTAATAATCACATCATCAGGGAGACACAAGAGAGAAATATAAGTCAGTTAATATACATCCTAGCTTCGTCTCTTTGATGTATATCAACTGATATATATATATATATATATATATATATATATATATATATATATATATATATATATATATATATATATATATATATATATATTACTTATTTATCTATTTTGCTTTGTCGCTGTCTCCCGCGTTAGCGAGGTAACGCAAGGAAACAGACGAAAGAACGGCCAACCCACCCACATACACATGTATATACATACACGTCCACACACGCAAATATGCATATCTATACATCTCAATGTATACATATATATACACACACAGACATATACATATATACACATGTACATAATTCATACTGTCTGCCTTTATTCATTCCCATCGCCACCTCGCCACACATGGAATAACAACCCCTGATGTGTGCGAGGTAGCGCTAGGGAAAGACAACAAAGGCCACATTCGTTCACACTCAGTCTCTAGCTGTCATGTAATAATGCACCGAAACCACATCTCCCTTTCCACAACCAGGCCCCACAGAACTTTCCATGTTTTACCCCAGACGCTTCACATGCCCTGGTTCAATCCATTGACAGCACGTCGACCCCGGTATACCACATCGTTCCAATTCACTGCATTCCTTGCACGCCTTTCACCCTCCTGCATGTTCAGGCCCCGATCACTCACAATCTTTTTCACTCCGTCTTTCCACCTCCAATTTGGTTTCCCACTTCTCCTCGTTCCCTCCATCTCTGACACATATATCCTCTTGGTCATTCTTTCCTCACTCATTCACTCCATGTAACCAAACCATTTCAAAACACCCTCTTCTGCTCTCTCAACCACACTATTTTTATTACCACACATCTCCCTTACCCTATTATTACTTACTCGATCAAACCACCTCACACCACATATTGTCCTCAAACATCTCATTTCCAGCACATCCACCCTCCTCCACACAACTCTATCCATAGCCCACGCCTCGCAACCATACAACATTGTTGGAACCACTATTCCTTCAAACATACCCATTTTTGCTTTCCGAGATAATGTTCTCGACTTCCACACATTCTTCAAGGCTCCCAGAATTTTCGCCCCCTCCCCCACGCTATGATTCACTTCCGCTTCCATGGTTCCATCTGCTGCCAAATCCACTCCCAGATATCTAAAACACTTCACCTCCTCCAGTTTTTCTCCATTCAAACTTACCTCCCAATTGAATTGACCCTCAACCCTACTGTACCTAATAACCTTACTCTTATTCACATTTACTCTCAACCTTCTTCTTTCACACACTTTACCAAACTCAGTCACCAGCTTCTGCAGTTTCTCACGTGAATCTGCCACCAGCGCCGTATTATCAGCGAACAACAACTGACTCACTTCCCAAGCTCTCTCATCCACAACAGACTGCATGCTTGCCCCTCTTTCCAAAACTCTTGCATTCTCCTCCCTAACGACCCCATCCATAAACAAATTAAACAACCATGGAGACATCACACACCCCTGCCGCAAACCTACATTCACTGAGAACCAATCACTTTCCTCTCTTCCTACACGTACACATGCCTTACATTCTCGATAAAAACTTTTCACTGCTTCTAACAACTTGCCTCCCACACCATATATTCTTAATACCTTCCACAGAGCATCTCTATCAACTCTATCATATGCCTTCTCCAGATCCATAAATGCTACATACAAATCCATTTGCTTTTCTAAGTATTTCTCACATACATTCTTCAAAGCAAACACCTGATCCACACATCCTCTACCACTTCTGAAACCACACTGCTCTTCCCCAGTCTGATGCTCTGTACATGCCTTCACCCTCTCAATCAATATCCTCCCATATAATTTACCAGGAATACTCAACAAACTTATACCTCTGTAATTTGAGCACTCACTCTTATCCCCTTTGCCTTTGTAAAATGGCACTATGCACGCATTCCGCTAATCCTCAGGTACCTCACCATGAATCATACATACATTAAAGAACCTTACCAACCAGTCAACAATACAGTCACCTCCTTCTTTAATAAATTCCACTACAATACCATCCAAACCTGCTGCCTTGCCGGCTTTCATCTTCCACAAAGCTTTTACTACCTCTTCTCTGTTTACCAAATCATTTTCCCTAACACTCTCACTTTGCACACCACCTTGATCAAAACACCCTATATCTGCCACTCTATCATCAAACACATTCAACAAACCTTCAAAATACTCACTCCATCTCCTTCTCACATCACCACTACTTTTTATCACCTCCCCATTTGCCCCCTTCACTGAAGTTCCCATTTGTTCCCTTGTCTTACGCACTTTTTTTACCTCCTTCCAAAACATCTTTTTATTCTCCCTAAAATTTAATGATAACTCTCTCACCCCAACTCTCATTTGCCCTCTTTTTCACCTCTTGCACCTTTCTCTTGACCTCCTGCCTCTTTCTTTTATACATCTCCCACTCATTTGCATTATTTCCCTGCAAAAATTGTCCAAATGCCTCTCTTCTCTTTCACTAATAATCTTACTTCTTCATCCCACCACTCGCTACCCTTTCTAATCTGCCCACCTCCCACGCTTCTCATGCCACAAGCATCTTTTGCGCAAGCCATCACTGATTCCCTAAATACATCCCATTCCTCCCCTACTCCCCTTACCTCCTTTGTTTTCACCTTTTTCCATTCTTTATTCAGTCTCTCCTGGTACTTCCTCACACAAGTCTCCTTTCCAAGCTCGCTTACTCTCACCACTCTCTTCTCCCCAACATTCTCTCTTCTTTTCTGAAAACTTCTACAAATCATCACCTTCGCCTCCACAAGATAATGATCAGACATCCCTCCAGTTGCACCTCTCAGCACATTAACATCCAAAAGTCTCTCTTTCGTGCGTCTATCAATTAACACGTAATCCAATAACGCTCTCTGGCCATCTCTCCTGCTTATATACGTATACTTGTGTATATCTCTCTTTTAAAACCAGGTATTCCCAATCACCAGTCCTTTTTCAGCACATAAATCTACAAGCTCTTCACCATTTCCATTTACAACACTGAACACCCCATGTACACCAATTATTCCCTCAACTGCCACATTACTCACCTTTGCATTCAAATCACCCACCACTATAACCCGGTCTCGTGCATCAAAACCACTAACACACTCATTCAGCTGCTCCCAAAACAGTTGCCTCTCATGATCTTTCTTCTCATGCTCAGGTGCATATGCACCAATAATCACCCATCTCTCTCCATCAACTTTCAGTTTTACCCATATCAATCTAGAGTTTACTTTCTTACACTCTATCACATACTCCCACCACTCCTGTTTCAGGAGTAGTGCTACTCCTTCCCTTGCTCTTGTCCTCTCACTAACCCTTGACTTTACTCCCAAGACATTTCCAAACCACTCTTCCCCTTTACCCTTGAGCTTCGTTTCACTCAGAGCCAAAACATCCAGGTTCCTTTCCTCAAACATACTACCCATCTCTCCTTTTATCACATCTTGGTTACGTCCACACAGATTTAGACACCCCAATCTGAGCCTTCGAGGAGGATGAGCACTCCCCGCGTGACTCCTTCTTCTGTTTCCCCTTTTAGAAAATTAAAATACGAGGAAGGGAGGGTTTCTAGCCCCCCGCTCCCGTCCCCTTTAGTCGCCTTCTATGACACGTATACAGTTACAAATATCTTTCTTTGAACTTCAGAGGTACCGTCACCAATCATACATTCTAGGATTTTTCTTAATCTATTATCAATGAGCTGCCGCAACGGTACAATTATTGCCGCTCATTAGTGAGGGATTAAGTCGAATCCGAAAACGTATGATTGGTGAGGCCTTTCATGTTCAAAGGGCGATGTTTGTGACCGCATGGATTTTGATATTCCTGGTACATCTCCGCTTATCAGGAACTTCAGTCAACAAGTTTATATATATTTATATATATATATATATATATATATATATATATATATATATATATATATATATATATATATATATATATATATATATATATACATATATGTGTGTGTGTGTGTGTGTGTGTCACCGGACTCCCCCTACATCTCCTTACATTACACAACCATTGAAAAGACTTTTCAAGGAGTATATAACTTTAACAGAACATTCAAAATGCAGGAAATGATAAATGAATATAATAGAAATAAGAGAGACAGTGGGTATGAATCGGTTAACGTAAACAAAAGATAGAGTAAGCAATAGATGTCAGAGGAGGAGATGAAGTTTGTATTCAAAACTCATTTTAACTTTGTTTTTCTTCTTTTCAGATTTGATCCTCCACTGCAGACTCTCCAAAGATCAGAATGGGTCGTCTCATGTAGTTTCCTATAGATTTTCCTCGTCGGTATACTTTCCTCTATACTCTATGACGCCTCTTGCTTTCTCGCCTTCGTCTATATAGGTTAGAGTTGAAGGATCTTATCAATGTCCTCCTATAGATAGATAACCCATCGTCAAGGACCAACATGTCTTCTGTTATTTGTCCTTCTCAAGTACTCCCGCCACATTCTCCATCTCTTCACCTCTCCATCACAGTTCTGGCTTAGTCTTTGTATATCTCGTTTCTATACCCGTTTCCTTCGTCCTTCCCTCTAGCATCCATCATCTTTTTTTTCCACCTTCAAGACTCCATCCTCATCTTTAACACTAAACACTACTTCCCCTCATTTCCTTTACTCTTCTCACGCCACAGACTCTAACTCTCTCATCCTTGCCAGCTCACACACCCTCGCCGGCTCACACACCCTCACCTGCTCACGCACCCTCGCCAGCTCACACACCCTCACCAGCTCACGCACCCTCGCCAGCTCACACACCCTCACCAGCTCACGCACCCTCGCCAGCTCACACACCCTCACCAGCTCACGCACCCTCGCGACTGGCTTGCATGTTTTAAGGTATAGCTCGAGCTAATCCATCCGACAGGTTCCCTTCTCACCAGCAAATACACATCCTTGTGTCTCGTGTTATATAATATACCCCTGATACCTCACCATCGGTTCACATCTCGAACCTCCCGTCCCTCGCCTTCACTGAATATTTCCCACAAATATTCATAAACTCTAACCCATTCCAGTCAGTCACGAGCCATCACTCATTCTAATCACTTCACCGGCTACACGAGGGACCTCTGCACTCACACACACACACACACAAAGCTTCTCCTCAGTTCCTTCTTCACTTATTTTTCTTTCCTGTAAGCCATTTCCAAACTCTTTCAAGTCATTCCAGGATTTATCTATAGTTCCAGCCATGACTCGAGTATCAAATCCCACACATGACAGCATCCTAAGATTCAACTCTCTTCCCTCCTCACTGCAGGGATGATGCTCTACGTTTGTAAACCATCCTCGTAAGTTCATTGTCGCCTTATTTGTACCTTTGGCTTGGCCATGCCAGACGAGACTGCCTCAGCTTCCTCCACCAATATACAAAATACATTATCACTTCACCCATGAAGCTGGAATTTACATGGCGTTCAACCTGACTATCGTTTCCTTGTCTTTCTCTTCTACTCATACGACCTACAGACGTTGATCAGGTATAGGGACCTGACCCCAGCTCTCTTTCTCCCTTCCTTCCTTCCTTCCATCCCCTCCCACACGCTCTCACCCATTCCTTCGCTTGCTCTCCCACACGCGCGCTACTCTCTCCTCCCCACCCTGCAAAACTTCCTTTGCTGCCCTCATCAGCTTCCCTCTCACACCATCCACCAACTCTCGCAGTAATCCCTTCTCGGCAACGGTATTACGTGCAGATCCCAAGGTCCATACAAGCAACAGACACTTCCCTCTCTCTCTCTCTCTCTCTCTCTCTCTCTCTCTCTCTCTCTCTCTCTCTCTCTCTCTCTCTCTCAGTTATCAATGCCGTGGTTAGCATCCGCTGCACACATTCACATCCCTCTAATTCCCGTCCGGCTCTTCTTTTAAAAAAGAAGAAAAAAAATAATAATCTTTTAATCCTCCTCGCTCCCATACCTCGCCTACCGTCCGTGAAGAACCAACCCACTCCTCACTTTCTTCAAGGATCCTTCATACCAGTTCGTCCTTCAAAAAGGAAAATGTATCTATTGCCTCCGTTGAGTCTAGTAGGCCCACCAAAATCCCTCAAAGGTTTACGAACACAGTGGAGGATCACCTGCTTGCTACCGGACGGCCCCTTTTCCCTTACGTCTTCCCAGCTGCTCTCACCTCACCATGTCCCTGGCCACAACACTCCACACTGTTCTTCTCTCCATCACCACTCCACAACCACTGGCTCGGAAACGCTCTCTTTTATCATTAAACCAGGTCTTCCCCTCATGGCTATCTTATCTCACACCGAGTGTGTGTGTGTGTGTGTGTGTGTGTGTGTGTGTGTGTGTGTGTGTAGTATCCCTAAGTCTTTCCGCAGATGGTTTTTTTTTTCCCTTACATCCTGAGTGATCGTTCCTTACTTTTCCCACGTCTTCCTACGAGTGCCTTCCCTTTTCCTTACCCTCCCCCTGGGAAATTGACACTTGTTTTCCCAGGTCTTCCTGTAGATATGTATCCCGCACCATCAGTGCTGCGATGAAGTCCATGTTACCCCGCACCAGCTGAGGGAGGGGCAGAGATGGAGAACATTGGCGACTTGTGGATGTATATACACACATTCGTGTGGATGAAGTAGGCAAACGCCCCTCCCAGGGTTTCGAATATATATATATATATATATATATATATATATATATATATTATCCCTGGGGATAGGGGAGAAAGAATACTTCCCACGTATTCCCTGCGTGTCGTAGAAGGCGACTAAAAGGGGAGGGAGCGGGTGGCTGGAAATCAGTAAGCAAATATTTGGTTTATAAGCATCATCCTGAAATGACGTCATTTAATCCTCTGTGACGTAGCGGTTAACGTGACGCATTCACGGGCCGCCTAGGATCAAGCCGCATAGGTTCGAATCCTGGTTACGGCAGTCGGTCCACAGTCAACCCAGCTGTTCAACCACCCTTAAGGGTTGGCCAATAAAATGGGTACGTGGCTCAGGCTAGGATATATACATATATATAGCTTTAATGTGAAGGCCTTCATTGGGGACCCATTTACCCATGCCATCTCAGCAAACATAGACAAAAAGATAATAGGTTACACTATCTAAAAAATCATAAACTTCATATCTGTATCAAAAAAAGTCTTTACGTCTTATTTCTCGCTTACTGGAGAACCTGAGGTGAGGATATCGGCCCACGAGGGAGTTCTTATGTTTATGTAATCCAGACAGGATAACAGAGTTCCCCCTCAGACAGCTGGAATCAGCAGGAATATTCCTAGACTGGAACCGTCGCCTGGGATCCAGGGAGGTTACTGTTTGGAGGGAGGAGGAGGAGGGAGCTTCAGAACCTCCCAAGACCTAGGGAGGGTACTGTAGCGAGGGAGAAGAAGAGAGCAACAGTACCACCTGGGACTTAAGAAGGGAGGAGGGAGCTCCAGTGCCGCCCGAGACCCAGGGAGGGTATCATAGGGAGGGAGGGAGGAGAGAGCTCTGGGACACAGGGAGGGTACTATGGTGAGGATGGAGGGAGATCTAGGACCCAGAGAGGGTACTGCAGCGGAGGAGGAGAGGGAGTTCCAGTACCATAGACATCCCTGGAAATCTTCTTAAGGTCTGGATTAGCGATGCTTACCTGGAACCAGAGTCCAATGGAGTAGAAGAGACGGAGGAAAAATGTTGATAAAATTATTTCTTTAAAGGTTGTGTATATGTAGTGTGAGGGAGGGTGCGTTGCCTCGATAGCCTGTCGTAGAGTGTGTGGTGAGAGTGTTGCGAGAGATGGTGAGCGTATCTTAAGAGTGTGTGGTGAGTGTTGTGAGAGATGGTGAGTGTATCTTAAGAGTGTGTGGTGAGAGTGTTGTGAGAGATGGTGAGTGTATCTTAAGAGTGTGTGGTGAGAGTGATATGAACGTCGGTGAGTGTATAGTGAAGGGAGATTAATCAATCTTCAATATATTGGTCAGGTATGTTGTGCGAGAGAAATGAAAAGGTTAAGGCAACGCTTGTGTTCTGTGGCGGTAACACGCCTATGCAACTCAAGTGTTGCAGAGAGAGAGAGAGAGAGAGAGAGAGAGAGAGAGAGAGAGAGAGAGAGAGAGAGAGAGAGTTTGTACCCACTTACTTACAGGTACCTTTAGTGAGAGCCCCACCTTCTGCCAGGGCCTAGCAAGTAGGGAGGAAGGAAGAATGGGGAAAAGGAGGGGAGAAGAGATTAGGAAGGTGGCGTGGGGGAAAGGTAAGGCAGGACGGAAAGGGAGAAAGGGAGTGAAGGAGTAAGGGGGATAAGGGGAAGGATGTAAAGGAGTAAGGAGATGGAGGTGCAGGAGTGAGGGGAGAGTAACAGAGTACTGGCTCAAACTCATCTTGAAGTTGTTTACATTATCTGTGGTACCGACGAGGGACGGGGCGGGTGCTGGCGGGGAGGTTCGAGGCGGGGCGGGGAAGGGCGGGGCGGGGCTGTGGACCCAACTCGACGACACCAACTCCGACCCGGACGCTGCTTGTTTGTCAAGTGTGTGCATTTACACAAGCAGACAGCAATCCCTCTTAATGGCTGCTTGTCGCGCCTTCCCCTCTCTCCCACATCTCTCTCTCTCTCTCTCTCTCTCTCTCTCTCTCTCTCTCTCTCTCTCTCTCTCTCTCTCTCTCTCTCTCTCTCCCACAAAAAAGCCGTACAAAAGAGGGGGATTACAGAAGCGTTCTGGTCACTTGACTCTGTGTGGGGTAGTGGCCACAGCCCTGGTACCCCAACATGAAACCTGGGCATTGCAGCATCGCCTCCTTAATCCCCTTTCACAGTCCTACAACCCTCCACACCTCCAAATCACCACCTTTCCCGTCCTCTTTCCCACTCCTTAACCACTGCAACTGGTGTTGATCTTCTCTCCCTCAACCCCCGCTCCACGATAACCCCACCAACCCCTCTCCAGGCTCAACCCCTTCCCACCCTCCTCAACTAAGCAACTGACGTCAACCAATCAACCCCTCCACCATACCCACAGCTCTACGCTAACCCTAGCAACCTCTCCCCCCACGACCCTAGCTCTCCCTTCAGCCCTCATCGCTTCCCCGTAACTCCAGCTTCCCTCCCTCACTCCAGCCCCTTCGACTGGCGGCTGCCTATCCCTCATCTTGGCAAGTCAGCTGTTATACCGAGGATCGAGTCCTTCCACACTACCCTGCCTGCTACTAGTGACGCCAACCGTCCTCATAATTACCCTAGGACCCCTTCTTCTGAAGGAGTCCCGGTGAACCCAGACCTTCTGCAGATCGAAACTGCGCAGGGTATTGTGGACTTTTTTGCAGTGAGAAGTCTTTTTTTAACAATTCAGCAATCAAATATACAACAAGCTTTTCACCATGTTCAGTTACAATGCTGGACAACCCATGCCCCTATTTATACCAACCAAGTGTCACATTACCTACTCCCGCATTCAAATCACCCATCATTAATATGTGATCCCTTGTACCAAAATCTTTACACACTCACTCACCTCCTCCCCAAAAATGCTCGCCTCTCTTCCTCACTCCTCTCGTTCCCAAGTGCATAAGCACTAGCAACCACCAAACTCTTGCAGCACAAAACTACTCGTCCACACATCCCTATCACTTCTCCTTCAGCAGAAGTGGTTCCACCTGCTTTGCTCTCGCCCTCTCATCACCTCCTGACTTTACTCCTAAGACATTTCCAAACCATTCTTCCCCCTTACCCTTGAGCTTTGTGTCACTCAGACCCAGAACATCCAGGTTCGTTTCTCTTGGTTACATACACACATATTTAGACACCCCAGCGTGAGCCATCGAGGAGAATAAGCACTCCTCGCTTGGCTCTTTCTTCTGTTCCGTCTTGTAGAAATTGAAATAAGAGAAAGAGGATAGTTTCCAACCCCCCGCTCCCATCACTTCAATTGCTTTCTACGACACGCGGGGGATATGTGGGAAGTATTCTTTTTCCGCTATCGCCAGGGATAAACACACACACACACACACACACACACACACACACACACACACACACACACAGACAACACTGAACAATGTCCATTCCCAACCCACTATCCCCAGGATGAACAACGTACTTTCATATTGATCCCACGATGAGCAATATACTTTCATACTGATCCCAGGATGAACAACGTACTCTCATATTGATCCCAGGATGAACAAAGTACGCTCATACTGACTCCAGGATGAACAGCTTATCTACGTTTGGTTCACGTATCAAACATATAAAAAAAAAAAGCTTCCAAAGACTGAAATTTACATATTCTAAAATAAAACAGATTTATCATGAAACTCATCATTTCCCAAAACCTTTATGACTAGGATCAGTATATTTCTTTTTATTTATTATACTTTGTCGCTGTCTCCCGCGTTTGCGAGGTAGCGCAATACTTTTTCCAGTTCTCGTGGAAAAAAAGGACAAAAAAAGCGACCCTCTTCAGATGGCGAATCAGAAAAAAAAGTACCAAATGCTTTTGTGTCCGTGTTTATCTCTTGTCACGACCCGTTTATCCACGCCCTGAGAGGGAGGATGTTCTCCACGCCCTGAGAGGGAGGACGATCTCCACGCCCTGAGAGGGAGGATGTTCTCCACGCCCTGAGAGGGAGGATGTTCTCCACGCCCTGAGAGGGAGGATGTTCTCCACGCCCTGAGAGGGAGGATGTTCTCCACGCCCTGAGAGGGAGGATGTTCTCCACGCCCTGAGAGGGAGGATGTTCTCCACGCCCTGAGAGGGAGGATGTTCTCCACGCCCTGAGAGGGAGGATGTTCTCCACGCCCTGAGAGGGAGGATGTTCTCCACGCCCTGAGAGGGAGGATGTTCTCCACGCCCTGAGAGGGAGGATGTTCTCCACGCCCTGAGAGGGAGGATGTTCTCCACGCCCTGAGAGGGAGGACGTTCTCCACGCCCTGAGAGGGAGGATGTTCTCCACGCCCTGAGAGGGAGGATGTTCTCCACGCCCTGAGAGGGAGGATGTTCTCCACGCCCTGAGAGGGAGGATGTTCTCCACGCCCTGAGAGGGAGGATGTTCTCCACGCCCTGAGAGGGAGGATGTTCTCCACGCCCTGAGAGGGAGGATGTTCTCCACGCCCTGAGAGGGAGGATGTTCTCCACGCCCTGAGAGGGAGGACGTTCTCCACGCCCTGAGAGGGAGGACGATCTCCACGCCCTGAGAGGGAGGACGATCTCCACGCCCTGAGAGGGAGGATGTTCTCCACGCCCTGAGAGGGAGGATGTTCTCCACGCCCTGAGAGGGAGGACGATCTCCACGCCCTGAGAGGGAGGATGTTCTCCACGCCCTGAGAGGGAGGACGTTCTCCACGCCCTGAGAGGGAGGACGTTCTCCACGCTCCATACTGACGTTTACTTTGACGTATAAGTCTCTTAGTTTCTATACTCAGACTTGCATAATTTGTTCTATCAACTTGGTTTTATGGTTTCCTTGAGTGTCTTATGTGCTGCTTTCAGAGACAACAGATACTTCTTTATGTCATCGTTTCACCACTGTGGCTTCACATTGGAAAAAGGCCGTGTAATACGTGTTGACACAAATGATCCCTCCACTGCTTTGAACGTTTTACTGAAGCTCTCTAAAGTTACGTCCGGATTGCTTTCATTCATAATATCATCTCGAGTCAAGAGCAATGAGAAGATCTTTACAATCTGCAAGTCTGAAATTTGGCATATTTTTTCGCGGCTCTCATGCTGACTCCTGTCGAAAGTTAACTCAAAAGTAACTCGCCAGCGATCACTTATACCAAACTTTTCTCCGACTTTTACACTGTTAACAAGATCCTCATTTGTAGGTAGAACTAATTTTCATATATTTTCGTCGCTAGTTCGTTTATCAGCTAGTTTAGGTAAGCAGGTTTAGGTAAAGTCCACACCCAGAGCTACTTTTTTAGAAAGGGGTTCTCCTCACTTAGATAATGGTATGTTAAAATCTCCTACAATGATCGAATCGTTTTATTGTCAACTTCTTCTGTCTGATCATATAGTCTTTCGTCTACCTCTGGTGTCTGTGCTGGGGACCTATAAACTAATCCTAATATAATTTTTATTCGAAATTTGTCTTTGATTTCTACAAAAAAATAAGGACGATTTTATCAACAACATTTTTCAGCACAGGATTTAGATAATTTGAACAAAGAGCAGGACACCATCGCCTACTTCATGTCCTCTATCATCGCTGTTAAATATAGTTTACCCAGAAAAGGCGAAGACATTTCTCGTTCTACTGTCAAGTTGGCATCGCGAAGTACCATCATCTCATATATTTCTTCCTATACAGATCAGTCTAAATGCGTAACTATATTACGTATACTCCGTGCGTTAGCGTGGAATATTCTCATACATGACCGGGTCTTTTTTTTTTTTCGTTGGTGTAGCGGTTAACGTACCTAAACGTGACGCATTTACGGGCTGCCCAGGGTCGAGCGCTTAGGTTCGAATCCTGGTTGCGGCAGTTGGTCCACAGTCAACCCAGCTGTTCATCCACCCCAAGAGATTGGTCGATAAATTGGGTACCTGACTCAGGCCAGGATATATATATATATATATATATATATATATATATATATATATATATATATATATCGTTAATGGAATGGCCTTGATTAAGGCCTCAGAGGCAGTGGGGAGTCCAGCCAACACGTAAACATCGTCCGTAAAACCTGGACTTGAACTGCTCTGTCCTGGTGGACACCTGCCTCGTTCCCTGCTCCCACCTGGGAACTGATCTCACGCTGCTGTGTTCTGCCTCCTCCCCCGACCTGCCTCGCTCCCAGAGAGCGGCGTCAGCTGACACATCCCGTCATATACACCCCTATCATCGCCCCGTACCCGTCTCCTCCCTTCTCCTCCCCAGTCGCTATTTGTGACCACTAGGTGTTCCGTTCCACGGCGTTCCCTGCCTGATGATGACCGCGGAGATGGTGATGCAAGTGCTTCTATCGTGATGATAGTGACCGGAGGGATAGTGATGTTCTGCTCCTAATAAGGGGACGATGACTTAAGATGGTGAGTCTATCATGCCCACCCTAGAATGGTGATAGTGAGTGGAAATGGTGTATTTATTTTCCAAAAACGTGACGATAGCTTAACATAGTGCTTGTCACCCTTATAGGAGATTATATATATATATATATATATATATATATATATATATATATATATATATATATTATCCCTGGGGATAGGGGAGAAAGAATACATCCCACGTATTCCCTGCGTGTCGTAGAAGGCGACTAAAAGGGAAGGGAGCGGGGGGCTGGAAATCCTCCACTCTTGGTTTTAATTTTCCAAAAGAAGGAACAGAGAAGAGGGCCAGGTGAGGATATTCCCTCAAAGGTCCAGTCCTCTGGTCTTAACGCTGCCTCGCTAACGCGGGAAATGGCAAATAGTATGAAAGAAAAGAAAAGATATATATATATATATATATACATATATCGTAACAATTCCCCTCTTGGCGTCGAGGACTCGAACCCAGTCCTACTTTCGTTGCAGGCCGGTACGTTAACCAATGGACCACGAACTGACAAAAGCTTTCCATCTCAAGACCAGCTTTTTTCGCCTCGTGGTCCAATCGGCCTGTCAGCGGTAGGACTAGGTTCGAATCCTTGACGCCCAGGGGGTAAATCTATTATATATATATATATATATATATATATATATATATATATATATATATATATATATATATATATATATATATATATATGCCAAAAGATTAGAGAAATGTAGCGAGGGAAGTAATCTATGCAAGAGTGCGTTGCTGAACGTCACCTCTGTGTATGTTTTCCGCCATAAGCTTTGATGTCATTAAAACTTAGTCTCACCCAAGAGGAGCGGAGGGAGAGACGCCTTCAAGCGGCCCCGGTTTTATCTCTTTATAGAAAAGTTAGAGCTATACTAAACTAACTTTGCCGCTGCAGCCGGAGTTGGACGTGGAGTAAAACTCGCTTTACAAGTTGCATTAACACGGCTGGCGAGCCAGGTGTGTGGCTAGCCAGGTGTGTGGCTAGCCAGGTGTGTGGGTCTTAGCGTTTGTACAGGGTGTATAGCCTGGACGACCTCCTCCCTTCTCCACACTCCCTCCAACCTCCTTCCTTCCCTCCCTCCCTCCCTTAGCTGGGAGGGGAGGAGAGGTGGGGTCAATTCCTTTGATTGGAGGAAGTCATTCACCCCAGATGGAGGAGGTCAACCTCACAGCTGAGAAGAGGTCATCCGCCCAGGTGGAAGAGGTCATCGTCGGTCATCCCTCCAGCTGAAAGGTGGTCATCCACCCCGCTGGAAGCGGTCATCCTTCAAACTGAGGGAAGTCATCCGCCCCGCTGGAAGAGGTCATCCTTCAAGTTGAAGGAGATCATCCGCCCCGCTGGAAGGGATCATCTACCCCGCTGGAAGAGGTCATCCTTCAAGTTGAAGTAGGTCATTCGCCCCGCTGGGGGAGGTCATCCTCCCAGTTCGAAGGGGTCACCTGTCTGTCTGCAGGGGAGTTCACTCGCCCACCTGTCGTCAGGAGTAAGCCTCATGACACTGGCAGGTGAGCAGCAGGCTCCATCTCCGCGACAGATCAGTCTGTATTGGTCATTACAAGAGCAAAGTACGATGGGGAGATCCTCCACCAGCGCCTGCTGCAGGAGCGACACATCGATCATCACCTACTGCAGGGGGGTGTCCTCCTCAACGACTCAGGATCAAAGCCACTGGTGCGTGTGTGTGTGTATACAATCCCAGGCCGCTAGGTTCTTCCCCTTGTGCCTTCTGCTGCAGTTATCTTAGGCTTCAAAGCAAAGAAATAATTACTGGTGTTGAGGACATCCATTTTACTCATCGTCACGTTGAGGTTCCCTGGAGGGGTCGTACATGCGAGACGGAGACGATTACGATATATTCACCTTGCAACAGGTTCTTGGAAGTGCTACCTGGTCCATTGTTCTTCGCCAAGAAGAAGAGTGATCATTCTTTTTCCTTAAATTTCCTCACAAAATAATCAAAGAGTATGTGATATTTTCCTCCGATTTATTCTCATCATTGAAGTATTAATATCTCCACCTTTAGCAATGATACATTCCTCTGTATAGATATCAGCAGGGCTGTCGTAAAACAGACCACCTGTTGATGATTAGCTGTACTTTTCCAGCGCTCGTTTTTACAGCTGACAGTCCTTCTGTGTCTGGCTGGTCCTCCCCCTTACCAAAACTCACACGACACCTCTACCAGGGAAGGAGTTTTATCTACTCTTATCAGTCATTTACATCCACCTTACAGGTGAGTAGATCACATTGGATGGACGATTCAAATGCTGACGCAACAAGTTCGTGTGTACAGCAGACTGGAGACTCTGGAGTTGTGTAAACTCTTCCTCGTGCTAGGTTGGCCACAGCCCAGCCCACAGTCAGCACGAAATAGTAATGTAGGTCTTCCTCATCAAGCAGTGGTCGTGATCCAGGTCCTCCTCAACCAGCATCATACACCCAGCAGTGGTCGTGCTCCAGGTCCCTCAAACAGCGGTGGCCATGATCCAGGCCCTCCTCACCCAACACCAAACACTCATCAACCATTCCGTATTTTTTTCCTCCCCTTCCATTGCTGAAGATTTCACCCATCGTCGAGATGAAAAACGGTACGAAAATACACTCCTGGAAGGCTCTTCCCTCCTTCTCCTCCCTCGCTCTCTTCCTCTCCCTTCCTTATCCTACGCTTCCCTTCCTCGCTCCCAATTCCCTCTCCCTACCCCCTCATCCCCCTACCCTATCCTCCCTAACCATTCAACAAGACTAATCCCTCCAGGTATTTTCTCTATCTCTTTAGGCAGGTCCAGCGTTGCACACTGGTATATTTTTTTTTACCCCTCCCACTCCCTCCTCTCCTCCCATCTCTCACAGTTCCTTGTTGCACACATGCCTACAGACAGCTTCGGCCCCGGTGTGCAGTAAATGCAGGCGTTTCCCGTCTATGTAACCCGGTAAGAAGATTAAACTTTTCACGTTCACTTTGAAGGTTCAGTTTCATCGCCGACAAAACATTTCCCCTCCTCCTCCTCCTACCACCTCCTCCCTCACCCCACCCTGGGCCAAAAGGGGTTCTTTCCTCTCAGACGTATGGGCCTTGACAAAAATTCCCTTTGGTCGGTTTTCCGCATCTCTTGTTTGATCCGTCAACCCCAAACGTAACCCGTGTAGGCTTCTGTTGCCCCGGGTCTATATGTTTCTCTTTCTCTGTGTCTCTTTCTTTTTTCCCCTCCTCTCAGTGTGGACCCCAATCCTCTTATCTAATTATCCTTTTACTTTTTCATACACTCACTTTACTGCACGTCTTATGTGTTGTATCTTTTGTCCCATTTCATCTCTCGTTTGGTTATATATATATATATATATATATATATATATATATATATATATATATATATATATATATATATATATATATATATATATATATATATATAAATATATATTGATGTGTGTATGTGTGTGTGTGCGTGTAGAAAGACAAACAGAAATACAGACACATAGCCATACAGACAGATACTTACCTGTATCCGAGATTCAGCTCAACCCTTTACGACAGTTCCATAACTCCGCCACACATCCTTATGCAGTTTGGTCTGTGAGAAGAGAACATATGCAAATTAGTCTCTGTGGTTGACACACTGATTCTAGTCTGTTGATAATTCCTATTCTAGTATTTCGCAGATTATGGTGGAATTTATTACCGAGGACACAGGCTTGTGGGAGAAGGGAAGGTGTTTTCTATAAACTCTGCACTGATTCAAGGACCGCAACATTTTCTATATAGATAACAGATGTAGCTCCGGAGAGTTATCTATAGAGAAACAAGTACATCTATACCTAACGAACAGTTCAAATACACACATAAATATGTTTATATCCGGGTTGCAGGAAAGCTTTTGACACTAACGCATGGGAGGCTGATTAAGAAGCTGGATTACCACGGAGGAATAAGGAGGAAACTCCTTTGATGGGTGGAGGATCATAGAAGTGGAAAGGAAACGAAGGACGCACGTCAAGGAAGCCTCCTCAGAATGGGTCAAGGTCACCAGCGGAGTGCTGCAGGGTTCTGCTCTGGGACCATTACTCTTCTTGATCTATGTAAACAACTTGCCAGAAGTTATGGACTCATACCACAGTATGTTTGCTTGATAGAAATGATGCGAGTGGATGATTGCATCGTCGTACAAGGGGACCTCGACAAACTCCAATGTTGTTCTGATACGTGGTTGAAGTAAATGTAAAGTAGCGAAGACGCGTCATAGTGAAAGAATGCCCCCATTATGCTTACCATCTACCAGGAAACAGATACAGAAAATCTGTGATTGGAAAATACTTAGGAGTCGACACTGTCATTCGGGAGACCAACTGTCTGCTAGCAAATATTAGAATAACATCCATACAAGTTCACGGATAAGGAATTACACAGCAAAATGTTCACGTCATATAAAAAGCCAAGACTAGAACATGTTTCTCACATTTGGTCATGGCACGTAAAGAAGCACAGAGAGCTGATAGAGAAGGTCTGCAGGAGAGCAACAAAGATTGTACTAAAATTAAGCCATACGATTGCTTGTATTCAAACCCTAAATCCTACACACAATCTTTTCCTCATACACCACACTTGACAACACATAATTCACACGTATCTTTACGCTTCTTTCCAAACCTCATAATTTCTCGCAATTTATGGCAGTACAACAACCTGTTGATTCTCCGGCGCCGATTCGCAGCGCGCGATACCAGTCGAGAGGGGAGGGTCGGATCTCAGGGCCCACTCACCCACCGTCATACGAATGGGTTCCACTCCTCTACTTCTATACCCACAGCTTCTTAACTCGGGGGTCTCTTTTCCTATCCATTTCTATAACATTCAAGGATCTTATACTCTAACATTCCCTCTGGAACAAGACCTGTTTACCTCCTTCCCTTATCTGTTTCTTCTAAGATGCAATTGGCCAAAGCTGTTTCTCCTCTGCTCTCACAGATCTCTGACTATGGCTTCTGTCATCGTTTCTACTCCAAGGTTGGAGATTTGTGCTTAATGTAATACAAAAGCACCTATTACTTGCCTCATGGGTCCTGAGTCTCCTAACTTTGATACCGTCTGGCTCAGAATCTCTTTACCGTGTATCATTTTGCTTTTGTGTTTCGTTTATCCACACCAACCCCCACAGTCCTCAGTTCCTCCAGGTGTGTACGAGTCTTCGACTATCTGACAAGCTCTGCTTTCTCCTCCTCCTCTACGCGTTCAGATCCTCTATACAGGAGATTTCGACGTACACCACAGGGATTGGCTGGGCTGTAGCAGGGACGATTTCAGCAGAGGCGAGGCTTTTCCCTTTTTCTATCTTTAACGACCTGGAGCAATTAGTTAAACGCCCCTTCCCCGATCTCTTGACCGTTATGACTCCTCCAACACGCTTGATCTCTCTCTCTCTCTCTCTCTCTCTCTCTCTCTCTCTCTCTCTCTCTCTCTCTCTCTCTCTCTCTCTCTCTCTCTCTCCAACACGACTCTCAAGATCATGATTCTGCTCAGCGTCCTGGGTAATGGATGGCTATCTGTCACATTGGCACCTGCTCCTCTTTACAGACGATGGATCATGGGAGGAAGACTTCGCTAAGACCGTCTTCCACCCAAAGGTCATCCTGTTAAGGATCTGTCTCCCAAGCGCGGGTAAGGATAAGCAGTTGTCAAGGATGAAGAAGGAGCTACCATTGCATGAATTGAGAAGGGACTTTGGCCGGTGACCAATCGTTACGTAATCATTAGGGAGAATTTAAGCCGTTTAGAGTCAGAAGGAAGGTTGACCACTTCACACCAAACATTAGCAGCTTTAATCCAGTACTGCTGAATCGTATGGACGTAAACCTCAACTAAAGATGAATATCTGGATTTTCACCTCTTTCGCTGCTGATGAACCAAAGGAACAGAAACTGAAGTAGGGATCTGTATAGATACGAGATGACCCGATCGGAATATTGTACGTAACAGAGGAGTTTCAAACGATAAGTGTTGGAGGGTTGAAGATGATAACAGAGGAGTTTCGACGATGGGTGTTGGAGGGTTGAAGACGATAATATCACCGGCGTTGATGACGAACCAAAATAAATCATACCTCACGAGATGATGGGGTTTTGAACACCTCTGACGCATAGATCCTCTTGGTCAACCTCTCCTCACTCATTCTCTCCATGTGACCAAACCATTTCAACACACCCTCTTCTGCTCTCTCTCAACCACACTCTTTTTATTACCACACATCTCTCTTACCCTAACATTACTTACTCGATCAAACCACCTCACACCATATATTGTCCTCAAACATCTCATTTCCCACACATCCACCCTCCTCCGCACAACCCTATCTATAGCCCATGCCTTGTAACCATAACAGGCAGAGAACTTGAAGGGTATGTGGTGGGTCAGGTAAAACCCAGGAAGAACATTATTGTTACATCAGAACACGTCTGTTGTAGCGAGATTGTCTAAAAAACTGATCTGATTTGGCATTCGAGGCGTCTAGTATACCTGACGTTGATCATTCTTGATGATGTAGTCGTGGACATTGAGTCACAAGCCTGCGAAAAATCTTTTAAGTTTGCTTTCATACGTAAAAGCAAAAAAAAAAAAGAAGGAAGAATGCTAAACGCGTAACGGGACAGGCTGCTCGATCACACTGCACACGAGTAATGTCATTAACTAAAGTGCCATCGCAAAATAAGCCATTCAACACGACAGTTTGTTACTTCTACATAAACCAACTTCAGTGTTATGGAATACATCCATGATTATCAGCCATGATACTGCCTTTACGTTCACTGCATTCACATTTTCCCATTCTATGCAGAGATTACCATTTCTCTTATGAATCCATGTTTCGTTCTCCTATTTCCTTCATCCCGCTACGTCTTTCCTTTCATCTTTAGTCTTTATGTTCTACGTTTTTCCACTGGCTCTGTACCCAGGATGACGTGCCAGAACATAGCTATAAGGAAATTGCTTTTCAAGATCACATTCGTACCCTAAGGTCCTCATCCATTGGAAAATGGAATGTTATATTATCAAATGATTAAATGCAGTATGTAATATAAAAAAAAAAGATATATACATATATGTTTATCCCTGGGATAGGGGAGAAAGAATACTTCCTACGCATTCCCTGCGTGTCGTAGGAGGCGACTAAAAGGGTAGGGAGCGGGGGGGCTGCCTGGAAATCCTCCCTCCCGTTTTTTACTTTTCCAAAAGAAGGGACGGAGAAGGGGCCAAGTGAGGATACTCCTTCCAAGGCTCAGTCCTCTGATCTTAACGCTACCTTGCTAATTACTCTTTTTCTACACGTACATAAGCCTTACACTCTTGAAAAAACTTCTCTGCCTCTAGCAACTTTCCTGCCACAACGTATATTTCTATCAACTCTACCATATGACTTCTCCAGATTTAGAAATGCCACATATAAATCTATCTGTTTTTCTAAGTATTTCTTACATACATTCTTCAGAGCAAACACCTGATCCACACTCCCTCTACCACTTCTGAAACCACACTTGCTCTTCCCCAATCTGATGCTCTGTACATGCCTTCACCCTCTCAATCAATACCTTCCTATACAACTTACTAGGTATACTTAACAAACTTATGCCTCTGTAGTTTGAACACTCGCCTTTATCGGAATCATTCGGACGGAAATGATGCTTTCGTGTCTTATTTCGGACGATACAATATCTTCCAGGGCCATGATAAGGATGTTGTCAGGGTGGCTCAAAGCGAGGACTTAAAATCAGGACAAAATTGGTAAGTATGGGAAAGACGTACGATATATATAGGTCAGGACAATGTCTATGAGTCAAGACAATATATATAGGTCAGGCCAATGTTTGTGGGTCAGGACAATATATGTATTTAGGTCAGGATAATGTCTGAGAGCTAGGACAATATATGTGGGTCAGGACAGTATCTGTGGGTCAGGACAATATACATAGGTCAGGACCATATGTGCTTGTCAGGACAATATCTCTGGACCAAGACAATGTCTTTGGGGTCAGGAAAATACAATGATGCAAAGAAGAATTAAAATCAGCGCAGACATGTTTAGAATGGATTATAAAAGCAGAAGTAAATAGAGTGGAGAGGAAAATGTATGAATGATGCGATGATCGAGGTAAGACACAAAGATAAACTGCAAGAACCAAAGTTGGCAAAATAGATAAGATGCTAGATAGACACGTAAAAAATGAATAGATTAAGGCATATTGAATGAACAAAAGGATGCACACACACACACACACACACACACACACACACACACACACACACACACACACAAAAGATAAACGACCCCAAAATTTACAACTCAAAATAAACTCGATTATTTCTACAGAACTCGCGGGGAAGTAAGTAAATCTTATCCCCCTCCGCCACCGTCAACTATAATGGAAATCCTCCACATTTTGCCAGACTTTCACGCACAGTTACCATAGAGATGCCCGTCGTCGTCGTCGTCCCTTCCTCCTCTTTGCCCTCTCTCTCCCCTCCCATCTCTCCCACCACCACCACCACCACCACAAAGTGTCATGAGCAAGAGGCCCATCCTCCTCCAACATGGTCAAAGGAGTCAGGAAGTTGGTCCACACGACCTGCCGTGGCTGCTGTGTGGATATGTGTCGCTTTCGACGTACAGTCTGCGAACTGTTGTGCGCAACGTTGCACTTTCCTGTTTACGCCAATTTCTATCTTTCTTTCCCCTCCCAACTCTAGCTTCGTCAAGTTAGATACACACACACACACACACACACACACACACGCATACACACACAAACACACACACACATATATATATATATATATATATATATATATATATACATATATATATATATGTATATTCTTGATCTGCGCAAACTCACATGACATTTGCACAGCTTGCCTACAGTCCTTATACGCACGCTGTTACTCTGCGCACGTTGATATATTGATTAGCGCAGCCACTGTGTGTTTCTCTGTACATCCCCTTACCCCTGGTCTACCCCCTCTACACACACACACACACACACACACACACACACATGCTTTCCTCTGAAATCGCACTTGCAAACTGCCTAAAAAGTCTTCGATGGGACAACAATATATATATATATATATATATATATATATATATATATATATATATATATATATATATATATATATATGGTCATGTATAAAAGTATGGGGTTAAGTGGAATGGGATGAGATGACTCTCCACCCCCCCCACTGTTCTCTATATACACACTGACACCCATTGCTGTTGCCTTTGTTAATTTTCACAGTGTTATCTCGAGGCGCTTAGAGGGGAGAATAGCAGTAGAGGAAGGGAGGAGGGGAGGGGGGGCGGGGGCTTGACAGAGAGAGAGAGAGAGAGAGAGAGAGAGAGAGAGAGAGAGAGAGAGAGAGAGAGAGAGAGAGAGAGAGAGTAGGAAATACGCGCCCATAAATCAAATCCAAAAAATACTGCAGCACATCTCCTTCATCAATATGGATATGATTTTCATTCCTGCCTTCCCTCACCCTCACACCCTCGCCTGCCTCTCACACTCCCCAGATAATGTTCCTCACTCCCTCCCTCCCTCTCTTACCCACTCTCCCTCGCCTCCGCTCTTCCACTCACGCACACACACACACACACACACACACACACACACACACACACACACACTGTCCCTGTACAGGTTTTTATCTATTGTGCTCAGGCCTCCCGTCGTGGACACATGTCCCCGTCCTTATAATCTAACTTGTCATATGTCACCCGTGTGTCATATGCCAGCTGCTGGTAATATGCCAGCCGTCTCTCTCTCTCTCTCTCTCTCTCTCTCTCTCTCTCTCTCTCTCTCTCTCTCTCTCTCTCTCTCTCTCTCTCTGACATTCAATCACTCTCACTCACTCGCTCACTCTCACACTCAGTCACTCATACTCTCTCTCTCTCTCTCTCTCTCTCTCTCTCTCTCTCTCTCTCTCTCTCTCTCTCTCTCTCTCTCTCTTGCCACGGCCTCCACAAAGATACGGCATAGTTTCTTTGTTATTTGCCATGTCCTGCACAAACAGATATGGCAAAACCTCGTCCTCAAGTTTTTTTTTCTTCTATTTTTGCCATGTTCCTCACACCAGATATGGCAACGTCTCACAGAGATATGGCAGTCGACTGCTTGATGTGCACCTCATGCGTCATGAGGGAGGAGGGTACCTTAAGGACGGTACTTGCGTGCACCGTAGAGGGACAGAGCGGGGTCAAGACAGACCTACTAGTGTTAACCAGCCTTCGTGAGCGACGTATATAGTCGCGTTAGGACCCTAAGTGCCTCTTGTTCTCGTATGAGTTTCAACCTCTAACGTTTCCTTAACCTTTCTTATCATTATTTTGACCTTCTCCACCCAGCCTCCTCCTCACCCTCACCCTCTTCACCCTCACCTTCCTCCTCCTAACCTTCCATCCCCTCCTCCTCCTCCTCCTCCTCCTCCTCCTCCTCCTCCTCCTATTATCTTTGTCTTGCCTCCTCCCTCACCAAAGCTGTTGACATGCACCCCCTTCGGAAACTCCTCCTAAACCTCCTCCGGGAACTCCTCCCGCCCCGGGAACTCGTCCCTCACTGGGAATAACTTCCTCTCCGGGAACTCCTCCCTCCTCGGACAACTACTAGCCTTTAGGGAACTCCTCCTACTGCTCCACGAATTTCTTCCTCCCCTGGGAACTCCTTCTTCCACTGGGAACTCACGTCCTCCTCCTGGAACTCTTTTTCTTCTCAGGGAACTTCTAATACGGGAACTTCACCCCCCCACGACGTTACTCCCCTCCGGGAACTCCTCTATTGTGGAAACTCCTGTAACATTTCTAATTCCTCACATGGAAACTTCTCCCCAACTCAAAGAACTTCTCCTCCTTCCAGGAACTCCTCCTACTTCCTCCTGGAACTCCTCCTACTCCCTCCTGGAACTCCTCCTACCCCTTACGGGAACTGACCCTTCCCCCTCCTGGAACCCCCCCCCTCCATCCCCTCCCCTTGTCGCGAATCCCGCCCTCCCCTGGAACTCCTTCCCCTTCCAGGAACTTCTCCCTTCCTCCGGGATCATCTCCTCCTCTCCCCCAACAACTCCCTCCCCTTTCTCGGGAACTCCTCCCCTTCCACGAACTCATTCCCCATTCCAGGAACTCCTCCACGCTCCGGAAACTCCTAAACCCCCCCTCCACACACCCCCTCCCTCCCTTCCCTCCCTCCCTCCCTCTCTCCTCGGCTCTACGCACACACACACACACACACACACACACACATGCGCACATGCGCAGTGAGTACGCGACACCAAGAGGCCCTCGCTATGTAGTCCATCAAAGATGATCTTTTTTCCTTTTCCACCGAAGAATTGGCGGGAATATTTCGGGACATTTTAATTTCCAAAATAGATATAAACAAGATCTTTTTAAATCATGGGATTTCTGTACCAGAGAGGCGATATTAGGAGTGTTATTTTCGTCATTACTATCTTTACTGTATTTAATCTGCGTCCAAAATACACAGTATATACAAAATATTGTTTTTACGGTGATATTTGAAATTAAAGCGATATATTCCAATAGAAGATCACATTAGATATTCCTGTCGTGTATGAGGTATTATGAGTAGCAGATCTCCAGGGGTATGCGCTATACTCCATCGTCTACCAGCGAGTATATCAGAGCATGATCTTGGTATGTATGTTGAGGGGTATATCAATATTCTATACAGTCGTACGGGCCAAGAACAAGAAGTCTCCCGGCATAACTACAGGAATTAAGTGTCCAGAGTGGACAGTTCGCCTCTTCCTTCTTCTTCGCCTTCTACAGGCACCTAAGCTAACGCAGACTTCTATATCGTCTACCTTAAGAAAAAAAAAGGGGGAGGAACACACATTGGTAAATGGCACTACTACACTGGGTACCTCGGGGAGCCCTGATAACCCCACGTGAGAGAGAGAGAGAGAGAGAGAGAGAGAGAGAGAGTAGGCAGGAGCGAGGGTGGGGTAAGGCAGGTTTTGCAATGTGCTTATCGGGAGGCTCTTTATCAGGGCGCAATGTGGAGGAAACACTCGGCGCTCTGGTCCCGCTGGGCTGAGAGGAGGGTCCTCTCGTTGCTCCCGCTTGGCTCCGGGGGCTTGAGATCGGCCTGTCCCTCTGTCTGTGTCTGTCTCTCTATATCTGTCTGTTTCCCTCTCTCTCTCTCTCTCTCTCTCTCTCTCTCTCTCTCTCTCTCTCTCTCTCTCTCTCTCCACATATACATCTTTGTCTACGTTTAGTTTTACAGCAGACATCGGCTGGTTCCCTGTGCAGCCATCCTTCACCCATCCTGAGGGCGGTGGCTCCAAGGGATTACAGAGGTAAGGGAGGTAAGGGAGGTAAGGGAGGTAAGGGGGTCTTTATTGAACCCCTCCCTCGGTGGCCAGATGTTTAAACACGTTGATAAAAGGCTGTCACATTACACATTAACCTGCCTGACTGTCTGCTGGATGGAGAATATGTGGATATAATCTTAAGGTTTCATTTAATGATAGTTACAGTCTAGTGTCATACTGTTTCTCTTTTTTGGATAAGCATAAAACTGATTTAGTATATAACCGCTACAAAGGTACCTCATCTTTCTTTCTCAGGCAGTCAGACATGGTGTGCTGGTGTCTGTCCAAGAGTTCCCTGACCTTCCAACCTTCTCCACAGTGACAGGCAAATATGGGACACTGTAGTGCCACTGGAGTTATCATGACACAGATTCGAACCCCGTCATCATTCTCTGGTGTCACGGGGTTTCTACACTGACCCACTGGTGATGATGATGGAAACCTCTCTTGGCCAATTACCACTTATTCTACCTCATTAAGCATCAGGTAATCAATATCTTAAGCAGATTACATCGCCGATTACATCATGAGCAACTTAGAAAGTTGTTCCAAGACTTGTAAGTCTGAAGCCCAGAGCTTCTACTCTCGACTTGGGGTAAAATATGTACTCGCGTTCGAAATGAATTCGTAAACAAAGGGTTTAAGTTAGTGTGGGGATGTGTGGCGGAGGAGAGAGAGAGAGAGGGAGGGAGGGAGAGGGAGGCAGAGGGAGGGAGAGAGAGGGACGCGCTGTTTGCAGCATCGAAGGGACTTGTGGGAACTCGGTGTGTTCACCTCGTCCTCCATCCTCCATCCTCTTCCTCCTCCTCCTCCTCCTGCTGGTTCCCCATCATCGAGTCCACTTCTAATTCCTCCTCTTGTGAGCTCCCCTCTCCTGCCTGCCTGCCTGCCTGCCTGCTGGCCACCCTCCAGCCATCCTCTCTTTCTCCCACTTACAACTTACTACAGTTCCCCCTTCCCTTCATCTCTCTCTCTCTCTCTCTCTCTCTCTCTCTCTCTCTCTCTCTCTCTCTCTCTCTCTCTCTCTCTGCTCTCCCCTCCTCTCATATCACCTTCTCCCTGCAGGCGCTCTCCCTTCCCCCTCCTCTCTCTTCATCCTTGATCTGGCAAACATGCTCATTCCTCCCTGTCCCTTCCCCCCTCCCGCCCGCTTTTCATTCCTTCTCTGTCTGTCTCTGACTGTCTGTCTATCTGACTTTCTATCCCTGTCTGCTTGTGTCCTGATGCCGTTTCTAACAGCCCTCCCCTCCCCCCTCACCTCTCATTTTTCCTCCCTACCTACCCCTCCCCTCCCTAGTTACCTCCTCCCCTTTCGTTTCACCCCTTCCCAACCCGTTCCTACCCTCATTCCTACCTTCCCACTCACCCCCTCCCCAACTCTTCAGCCTTTTCCCCCAACCACGCTTCCCCTACCTTTCTGCCCCTCCCCGGCCACCTTTCCCCTACCCTCCTGCCCCTCCAACGTAGCCCTCCGCCTCAGCGCCTTCTCCTTCCCTTCACCACAAACTCCCTCCCGCTGGAACACACGACGATACAATGGCAACTTAATATTATGAACTTCAGCTGCTCCTCCTCCCTCCCTCCCTCTGCCGCAGCAGCGGTTGCACAGCTGATTCGCGTGACAGCTGATCCCCGGCCGCCGCTCCTGCTGTACTTGTTCAGTGGGACAAGTAATCCGTTCCGGGAGACGACATGCCCCACCGCTGTTCCGGCTAAGAAAGGAAGCCAACCCGAGATATTGTGCTCAGTATTTAGGATATGACAGGAGCTGACGCAGGCCACACCCAGACAGGACGGGAAGAGAAGGAGGAGGAGAAGTCTCTTTAGGAGTAGGAGGGAGGAAGCAGGGAAGGAGGCCTGAGGAGGAGGAGGAGGGAGAAAGCAGGGATGGAGAGATCCTTAGGAGGTGGAGGAGGAGGGAAGGGGAGGTCCTTAGGAGGAGAGGGAGGAATCAGGGAAGGAGAGATCCTTAGGAGGAGGAGGGATGAGGAAGTCCTTAGGAGGAGGGATGGAACAGTCCTCAGGAGGAGGAGTGGAAGAGTGAAAGATGGGAGAAGAGGAAGGAGGAGAGTCCCAAAGGAGGAGACACTGTCAAACACTGTCGCGGGTCCTTCCACCCGTCTGTCATTCAGTCCAAACGTTCATCTGTGACGGAGTCCATCTTTAAAGTTCCCTGTCGTGCTTACCGTCGAATGTTCGGAGATTACGTAACTCTGGCCATGTGTTGAATACCCCGTCCACCAATCACACACACACACACACACACACACACACACACACACACACACACACACACACACACGCACACACACTTCGTGAGCACTCATATGTCATATACTCATACTCGAAAACACACTCGTACACTGATACACACTTAAACACACCCCCACACTAACTCATATACGCCAGCCTCAGCGTTAAACGACTCAGGTGCTTAACTTTAATTTCTGACAACCCCAGTGCTTGATACCCTTAATATCTGACAACTTCAATGCATGACAACCTCAGTGCATGATAACGTCAATGTATGACAACCTCAATGCATGATAACCTCAGTGCATGACAACCTCAATGCATGACAACCTCAATGCATGACAACCTCAATGCATGACAACCTCAATGCATGATAACCTCAATGCATGACAACCTCAGTGTTTGACAACCCCTGGCCTAAAAATCCCAGTGGTTGACAAGTTCAGTGTTTAATAACCCCAGTGCTTGACAGCCCTAGTGCTTGACAACCTCATCGCTTGACAGCCCTAGTGCTTGACAACCCCTGTGCCTTTACAACCCCAGTGCTTGACAGCTTCATTGTTTGACAACCCCATAATTTGACAACATATCATAGTATATCTTTATTACCAAGCAAGAACGTTCTACAGTCCAATCTACGTTGTAAAAACAAAAAAAAGAAATACATAAACACATGGAGTCTGTTCAAGTAGGTCGTGCATGAACAACCCCTTCTGATCTGGTCTGTTCTGGTCGGTCATGCACGACCAATCCTCGCGGGTCTAGACAAAGTCATGAGTGGTGAGTCAGATGGCGCACTAGCCCGTCCGTAATCATAACCAAACACAGTCATAGTGACCGTCATAATCACACTGTAATCACGACCACAGTTATCAGAGCCTCATGGAACAAGGCCATTAGTTCGTCTGTAATTTGTGGTCCATTTTGAAATGCTGTATTATTCTTTTGTTCTGGATACATGTGTGTGTGTGTGTGTGTGTGTGTGTGTGTGTGTGTGTGTGTGTGTGTGTGTGTGTGTGTTTGTTTACGACTGTAACTCTCACAGTACAGGAACACCAAACACAGAATTGAATAGGTCAGGTCATATTCCAGGTCATTGGATTCCAGGGCCGTACTAACGTGTTTAGTGGTCGCGTCTTTTGTGCTTAAGGGTCAATCTATCGTGGCCAAACTCGTGGCCAGGGGTCGTGTCAACGTACTCAGGGGCCGTACCGTCGTGCTCAAGGGTCGTACCGTCGTGTTCAAGAGTCGTACCGTCGTTTTCAAGGGTCGTACCGTCGTGCTCAAGGGTCGTACCGTCGTGTTCAAGAGGTCGTACCGTCGTGTTCAAGGGTCGTACCGTCGTGTTCCAGGGGAGTACTGAGGTGCTAAAGGGTCGTACCTTTGTGTTCAAGAGGCATGCCGTCGCCCTCAAGGGTCACACTCTCGTGCTCAAGGGTCACACCGTCGTCCTCAAAGGTCGTAACTCGATACTCAAGGGCTTGGATAAACCATAAGACCCAGCGAGGCCCTAGGAACCCAGCAACACACTAATCTGAAAGAAGAAATCATTGTCATCTTGGCTCTTGCAGACGATCATTTCATTACACCTTCTCTTCCATTTCGGGCCAATGTAGGGAGGGGAAGGGGGATCATTGTGTGTGTGTGTGTGTGTGTGTGCGTGTGTGTGTGTTGGGTTCTGGCTTTAGATCAGCAGAATATTTCTAAAGGATATGTTGCTTGTGTATTTCTTGAGGATGTAGTGTACATGTATATTTCTAAAGGATATACATCTTGTATATCTCTAGAGAATATATTGCTTGTAGATTCTAAACATTGAATTTGTCTTGTATTCTGTTTACACAATCACCTTTCATGTTCCTTGCTATTTCTGTACGAATTTTTTTCTCGAGTATACATAGCGTCCAACACACAAAAAAGGGAAATTAAGGAAGCATATAAGAGATTTAAATGAATAAATGAATGATATATAACCTCCTGTGCTCCACTGAGGACCAAATTGGCTCAGCTGAACTAGACAAAACTGACAATTCATCTCACTTAAAGAAATGAATTATCTTTTGAATACAATACATTTATGAGGACAATGTATACCACTTGAATACAATGTATTACTGACTGCATCTGGGAGTCACCATTCTTTCATCATAATCTTGAGGTGGCAAGTTAGCCTCTCACAAGCATCAGGACCTGTTTGCTGCACTCCCTTGTAAGAACGAGGCAAGAGAAATGAACATCTTTGAATATTCTTTGTGAGATGAACCTTCCCTCCTCTCTCTCTCTCTCTGATAAGAGACACTTGTTGTTAGAAACAAACCAACTGGCTAACACACGAGAAAAAAAACTAACCAACTAACAGTCTAAAAAACTAACTTACTAACCAACCAACCAACTAACTGACTGACTCCTTAGCTGACTAAGTAACCAACCAACGAACGAACCAACCAACCAATCAACCAACCAATCAACCAACCAACGAACCAACCAACCAATCAACCAACCAACTAATCAACGAACCAACACCCCTCACTAACAAAAGACGATGCATTGTCTCCTCCTCCTCCTCCAATGATTCCAACTGACTTCGCCACCCTGTGAACCATGTCTAATCCACATTTTAGTCGTCCATTTTGGATGAGGCGCCCTTTGTGACCGGATCCTCCTGCAGGAGACGAGTACTCGCACATCAAAGCTAGGGAGGATGGAGGCGGGGTGGAGGAGGCGGGGGGTAGGGGGAGATACAAGTAATCTGGAACTTACAGATACTTAACACTTAACACTTAACTATGGAGGGGGGTCTCACCTTTGTGAACCCTCTTCGTAACGTACCGCAACTTTAATGCTGGCTCCAGTCATCATGTGCCTTTGATACATAATGGATGACGTTAGCCTTTTTTTTTTGTCACACAGGGCACAGCCCAGAGTGGAGAGCTACTGCTATCCCGCGAGGGCGAGGAAATCTCTCTCTCTCTCTCTCTCTCTCTCTCTCTCTCTCTCTCTCTCTCTCTCTCTCTCTCTCTCTCTCTCTCTCCCTTAAATTGGAACTAGTGCAGCGAAGAGTAACTAAATTGATTCCCTACTTACGTAAGAATCCAAATGAGGACATATTACGAAAATTGAATCTGCTCTCTCTAAGAGAAAAAGAGAGAGAGAGAGAGGCCCATCCGAGGCAAGTGGGTAGAATGTTTTAAAATACTAGGAAGATTCAGCAATGTCGTTACTGAAAGTTTCTTTACGGTCGTACCAATGCTAACAACGACAGGAATGGACTAAATCTTACCAGTCACCAACTTGATCTGAATAGCTCGAGATATTACCATTTTTTTTTTCTAAACCAACGACATTATCGACTTGTGGAATAAGCACCCAGACCATATCGTCCTGTGTAAAACTGTTCATATGTTCAAAATTGAGCTTGATCAGCACCTGTCACACGCCAGTGTTGAATAATTCATTTGTTCTATCTCCATACCGTAATGGTATACTTGTATACTACCTTCTCAACCACTGATCTTTAAGGGAAGAAGAGAAAATTATTCTCTCATCCTTTTCCATTAGGCTTACTACAGACATGGTAAATCTCCAGGCTGGAGTTAAAAGTTTATCCTTACTGTTGTCTTCATAACAAAATTTAAAAGAATTCGTGTATTTGTTGATGGTCTGCGTGACCTAATCAAGTTCTCCTAACTTCTGATTTCCCTTTTGAATATTTCCTTCAGGCTTATTGGTCCTGCAAGGTATTTTCTTTCATCTATACACCGTCCGATGTGTTGCTGGAGGGAATGGAAGGTGAGGAGAGGGTTTGTGCTTTGTTATCCTTTGCTTTTAAGGGGAGTCCATTATTTTTTTTTTCTGTAGTGTTAAGGCCAGACCAGACCACCTCGCCTCGACTTTGAGTCTGTGTGGTTCTCTCTCTCTCTCTCTCTCTCTCTCTCTCTCTCTCTCTCTCTCTCTCTCTCTCTCTCTCTCTCTCTCTCTCGTTATCTCTCACACATAAACATTTTGATAACGTGTTATCTCACGAGACTCGTTCTACGTAACTCTGTATTTCACCCCTGCGGTGAACACTACGCACTAGCACTGCCTCTTGGCAACATTGCAAGTCCTCGAACTATTATCTCATTAAAAGTCAAATTGCCCTCAACTACGTCAACAATTATATCGAAGAACGTATGTGTGTGTGTGTGTGTGTATATATATATATATGTATATATATATATATATATATGTGTGTGTGTGTGTGTGTGTGTGTGTGTGTGTGTGTGTGTGTGTGTGTGTGTGCATTACACATGACAGCTGGAGAATGGATGCGAGCAGAGGATGAGACCTTTTCTTCGTTTGTTCCTTGCGCTACCTCGCTAACGCAGCAAACGGCGAACAAATATGAAAGAGAAAAAAAAGCAAAGAATGCATAACACACGTCAGATCCAGATTTAGTGTGTGAATCATCAACTCGCTCTCCTCAGTTCAGGAATCATTATATATACATGTATATATATATATATATATATATATATATATATATATATATATATATATATATATATATATATATATATATATGTATATACATATGAGTTCCTGGAGCCTGTGTGTGGACGGTACGACAAAAACTGAACCTCATTTACGAGAGCACAGCTACAGCTCAGCTTCAGCTCGGCTACAGTACAGCTACAGCTCAGGTACAGCTTAGCTGCAGCACAGCTACAGCTCAGCTACAGCTCTGCTTCAGCTCGGCTACAGTACAGCTACTGCCCAGTTATACTTCAACTATAGCTAAGGTACAGCTCATCTACAGCAAAGCTTCAGTTCAGTTACAGCTCAGCTAAGCTCAGCTATAGTAGCTCACAGGTCAGATACCCACAGAAAAAAATGATAAGGTTAACGAGGGAAATAATAACTACTCGTAACTTCTTAAAGGAAAATGATGCAACTTAATTCTTGAGGCTGAAAACCACAGCCGAGCATGGTACAACAAGGGAGGGATTGCTCAACAGGAGGGGGTGCAACAGGGAGGAACCTCTCAACAGATGGACACAACAGGGAGGGGTCACTTAAAAGGAAGGGCACAACAAGGAGGAACCTATTAACGGGAAGATGCAGCGGGGAAGGGTCACTCAACAGGAAGGTCAAACAGGGAGGAAGCTATCAACAGGAAGACACAACAGGGAAGGGTCACTCAACAGGAAGGAATCTATCAACAGGAAGACACAACAGGGAAGGGTCACTCAAAAGGAAGGGCAAACAAGGAGGAAGCTATCAACAGGAAGACATAACAGGGAGGGGGGCCACTCAATAGAAGGGTGCACCAAGGTTAGGTCGTGAACAGGAAGGCACAACAGGGAGGCTTCAAAACAAACAGGAGAAAAACCTTATCAACAGTAACGTAAACTCTTGAGATAAAGATAAGAGTATCTGAGATAAGACCCTCCCATCTGTGTATGCTTCTCCCTCCATATAAACAGATAGATGAATGAAAAGAGATAGTTACTTGATACAAAACACACACACACACACACACACACACACACACACACATCACCTCATCTACGAAGCGGGTGCACAAACCCTCGTCGACACCGCCCGCCCCCTATCAACCCCTTATCAGTACTTTGGAATTTCCGCGGGTGTGGTTTGGACTTATCAACGCCACAGCTGCTATCAAGATATCATCACGTCCCTCTTGTCTTACGAGATTGATGTCTCCGTCAGGGCAGGAGCCAGGCCAGGTTAAGGTAGGGAGGGTGATGTGTCTGGCATCACACAAGCTCCTCTCTGTGTGGCATCTGATGCAGTGGATCAGGTAGTGCTTCAGTGAGTGTGTGTAGTAGTGGTAGTAGTAGTAGGTGTGGGTGTGGGTGGTATAGCATATAATAGTAGTGGTTCTGTGGGTGTGTGTGTGTGGGATGGGTGGTAGAGCATAGGATAGTAGTGGGTGTGGAGTGGGTGGTAGAGGAACAATTTTCGTCTTGCTTAAGTGTTGAGGGTTCTTTTTTTTTTGAGGATGTGGTATGATTATGTGAGGTGTTAACATTTACCCAGACCCATCGTTTCTGTCACTCAGTGTGTACAGTGCCACCCATCCCACCCCACACCCACTGCTATCATGTACTGTACAATCCACCCCACACCCACTGCTATCATGTACTGGACCACCCACCCCACACCCACTACTATCAGAGTGTTCGGTAAGCCTGGACTGAAATGGATGACGTACAAATCAGACGAAATAACCAAGTCAGTACCATCATCAGAGCTGACTGTCGCATCTACCACAAGAGCTCTGTAGGGCTACATACAGCTGTCGCACCTACCACGAGAGCTCTGTAGGGCTACATACAGCTGTCGCACCTACCACGAGAGCTCTGTAGGGCTACGTACACCTGAAGTGTCCTGGACTGCACCCAGCTGACGTGCCCTGCATCAAACACACTGGATGTGCCCTGGATCCCACTTCAGCTGACGTGCCCTGCTTCACACACAGCTGACGTGTCCTGGATCACACTTCAGCCGACGTGCCCTATATCACATCGCAACTGACGTGCCCCAGGTCACATACAGATAACCATAGAACGAAAGATCCAATACCGACTCTTCACTCCGGCCTAGTTATAACGTATTTCGAAAAGGTTGTTCAGTCCAGGTCATCAGACGTGATCAAAGACAAGGAAAACTAGAATGACGACAGAGAAGAGCAACAAAACCAAATAAATCCGTCTCTCAGAAATAAACTCTACGAAGACATGGAAATCTAATAATATATTTTCTCGAAGTGAACGCCTCCTCCTCCGGGGAGTTCTTCAACAAGCTCTCAATATAAGAGATAATTTCGACACCAACACGTATGAAAATCTCTTCACATTAGAGAGATATGTTCAGTCACCAGAGACAACGGTTATACGCAGGATGGGGGAGGGGATAAGAGCTGTAACTACACCCGCCAGGTGGAGGTGGGGAGGGAGACGGATGAGATGTAGCTATACCTGCTAGGTGGGGGTGGGGAGGGAGATGGATGAGATGTAGTTACACCCGCAAGGTTGGGGAGGAGGGAGACGGATGAGCCGTAGCTACACCCACTAGGTGGGGGAGGGTGAGACGGATGAGCCGTAGCTACACCCACTAGGTGGGGGAGGGTGAGACGGATGAGCCGTAGCTACACCCACTAGGTGGGGGAGGGTGAGACGGATGAGCCGTAGCTACACCCGAGCCGTGAATAACGTAGCACCTCATCAATTATGAGATATCAAGTCTCGTGAATATTTGATAGGGGGAAATTACAGGCAATTATCGCTGGGGGAAATATTTTGTGAAATGTGTTGTTTCTCTTTCGGGGAAATGTGGAGTGGGAGTGGGGGGGGGGGGAGGCCGAATCCCCGATATGGGGGAGGTTCTCCCTATAAGGGAAGGAGGAGGGTGGGGAGGATATACGCATGGGAAAGGGGAGGACTCAGGGAGCTTGGGATATCCCTGAGAGGTAGGGACAGTCCTGTGAGGTGGGGATTACCTCTGGGTTGTGAACACAGGGATGGGATATTGCAACAGCCTTGGGATGTGGGATCAGCCCTGGGGAATGGGGACAGCGCCCGGTCAGCGGGGACAGCCTTAGGAGGTGGGGACAGCCCTTGGGAAGTTGGGACAGCCCTTGGGCAATGGGGACAGCCCTTTGGGAAATAGAGCAGCAGGTAACCTCATTGCTGTTTCTATCAGCTGCGCAAAAACAATGTCGTGCCACATCTGTGTCAGTGCCAGTCATGGGCTTAACAACTTGCTATGAAAATGGTCCTTTTAAGCTCTGAACTACTTTCAGCCAGTTGAGGAGTCTTTTCCTAGAGCTACCTCGCGGGGTGGGATGTTATTTCATATGTAGCAAGGTGGCGACGAGAATGGATGAAGGCAGCAAATATGAATAGGTACATGTGTAAATATGTATATGTCTGTGTGTATATATATATATATATATATATATATATATATATATATATATATATATATATATATATATACATTGAAATGACCTCTTCTTCCTCATGCTCGTGTTCTGCGACACCAAAGGAATAATTCATTACACAAGTTCCTCCTTCAGGCATAAAGATGTATAGACTTTGTTGTGTAATAATAGATTATGAAATGAATATCTCCTCTGAGGGGAAAAAAATACATATATGGATAAGGTATCAATATCTTGTGGCTCCTTTGAACCTAAAGAATAAAAGGGTTTTCCCTTTATCCTTATCATCTTACAGACCTCAAGGGTCGAGACGAAGCTTTGAAGGTTGGAAAAGAGAGAAAAAAAAATAATTAGCCGCGTTATAATTACCAATTTTCCTTCTCTTTTTGAATATCATGAACAGGTTCACCATCATGGGTTTTGTTGGCATATTTCCTTTGGAATTTGTTTTTCTTTTTTTATATGATCTATCTTTTGAGACCGTTTTCGAATCATGAAATTTGCTAAGAAAACGGGAGAAAGGAAAGGGGGACCCATGGACAACAGAGTTGAATCTAGTTGCATCAGGTCACTATGAATTCGAATCTTGTTTAAGAATTGATTATATCCTCGTTTTCTGACTCCTTCTTCCTCTCATTTCAGTTAATAAACACATCAACTGTGTATCACATTTCTAATTTCTACATGTTCGCTGAAGCGGCAGGAGCAACTGAAGCCTCATACTCGTATATCTTCTACCCTGAGTGGTCGACCAACCCCTGAAGGTGGATGAACAGCTAGATTAACTGTGGACCAAGAGCCGCAACTCGAACTCGAACCCATACTCTCGACCCTGGACAGCCCGTGAATGCGTTACGGTCTGGAACGCTAACTGCTACACCACGGAGGTCCATATCTCTGTCCATTACGATATTTCCCATGAAATTATGTCATTAACATTTGTCAAGCATTATTCATAAAGCCACTTCCAGAAAATGATACAAAAGGATAAAAGAAAAAAAAAATTCACCAAGGAAAACGGAACGTCTTTGCGGGGGACTGTCAAATATTATAATCACTGGACTATTGTGGGTTTTGTGTACCCCCTCCCCATCTACCTCGACCTCTTCCAGTATTCATTATTCCATACGACATCTTGGCGGGTCGTACGTCGTCTTGCTCGAGAGTCATGAAGCCGTCGTGCTCAGGGGTCGTACCGTTCCGACTCAGGGGTCGTCCCGTCGTACTTAAGGCTCATACAGTCGCGTTCAAGCCTCGTACCGTCTTGCTCAAGGGTCGTACCGTCCGACTCAAGGGTCGTACCGTCCGACTCAAGGGTCGTCGCAAAGTCGTCTACAACGTTCGTACCGTCGCATTTAAGGGCTGGTACCCTTAGGGTTCTTCGAGGGGGTCTTACTGTCGCAAAGGTACAGGTATTCAAGACATTTAGGTATTGAACCATAGACCCCCTTCTTGTGCTACCTCAGAACTAACCAATATTCTAATGAGCCATTATCCTTCCCCCAGCCATACCTAACTACCCATGACCCAGTGTGACCCACCATTCCACCTAATGACCTCCTTTACCCCAAGGGTCGGTGTACTGCACCCACTGTGTTCGACTCCACTTGCCCACCGTGACGCCACGCAAATCATCCGTGCAATCGCAGTTTTGTTTACTTTGTAAAGTCGTTAAGTCAATTTAAGAATTGCTTGTTTCTAAACACTTTTAATCACTCCTGGAATTTAACCTCTTTCTCTTCGGGCCAGCGATCACCTCTCATCTTATCTTCTCTCTGTGCTAATCAACCAACCAACCCTCATCCATAATTCAATCCCCTTCCTGTGGTAACGCAACCAACCCTCATTCTGTCCTCTTCCTGTAGGAAATGAACCTATCCTCACCCCTCGTTCTATCCTACCCCTGTGGTAACCAACCAACCCTCAACCCTTTATTCTACTCTCATGTGCTAACCAAGCAATCAACCCATACCCCCCCTCCCCCCCCTCTCATTTCAACGCCCTCCACTCTGTGCCAACGAACCAACCAGCCCTCACTCACTCATTCTATTACCCTCCTGTACATGCCAACCAACCAACCAACCCTCATCCAGACATATAACCAAGCTCTCTCCCCCCCTCTTCCCCACCCTTCCCTCTCCCCTACACAAACCCATAGCCTGTGATTGTGGGGAGTTTGGTCGACTCTATCGTAGCTTTATGAGGCTAAAAGACCCATAACGGTATCTGGAGGGCCGCTGTTCGAAGCTGATTCGATTCTCTTCCGAGAATTCCATGAAAGAGTTAGGCCTAGCATAGGGTAGAGGGAAGGGGAGGAAGAGGGAGAAAGAGGGAGGAAGAGGGAGGGAGAGAGCTCAGAACCCTTCCATGGGCCTCTCATATATGAGGCCCTTGTAACACAGTAGAGGAAAAAATGAGTTATGTGGTTTAGTGTTGGTGTTTCGTATAAGGTTGTGTTTTGAGTTATGATCGATGGTTCAACGTGGATGATATACACTCTGTGAGTGGCTATTTCTATCATTCTTATCATCTATCGTTATCTATCTGCCTATCTCTTTCACCATCCATCTTTATCTATATATCTATCGATCTATCAAACTCCCTACATATCTATCTATCATACCATCCATCTTTATCTGTCTATTCCTTTATCAGCCTATCTATCTATCCAACCATTATCATTACCCCTGATGTTAAAAGTTAGGAAGAATTTAATGGGTTGTGCGATGTATTATAGAGTCTTCCCCTTTTTAGGTCATCACCAGAGGAATTAAGGGCCAGTTTTAAGAGTCAGTTTATGCACCATCACGTCACATTCATTTCCACGCACGACAGTAACAATAAAACTAATACCAAGTCTGATTGGTGCTCCCCAGATACTGTATGAGGTATAAGGCGCAGAAATAAACTCTACAAGCTCAAGAATTCAGACAGTGACCTAAATAATGCAACGCCATATAACACAATTAGGAGAGACGTGAAAAGACTCATCAAAAATGCCAAGACAGAGAGAGAGAGAGAGAGAGAGAGAGAGAGAGAGAGAGAGAGAGAGAGAGAGAGAGAGAGAGAGAGAGAGAGAGATTACGAAAAGAGTAATGTAGTAAGAGAAATTCTTGAAGATTTTATAGCTATATCGACAATAAGAAATATATCAGGAGTGGGATAGGACTCCTTATGAGTGAGGATGGGGAACCCAATGTGGATGGTAAGAGCAAAGCAACAACCCTAATCATGTTTCAATTGTTCTACTTTTACGCTAGAAAGCAGCGATTTACGCTGGAAAGCAGCGATACGAATTTTGAGAGAGTGATAGATAGCACTCACACGATACCAGAACTTACCTTCAAAGTTAGAGAAGTACCAACACAGATAGATAAGTTAAAGAGTAATAAAAGCCAAGGTCATGATCGTTTCCATCCGCGAGTGATTTAAACATCGAACACGAAACTGCTAAATCGCTAACTTACATTTTCTATAACTCTCCCCAAACGGATGAGTCCTGCAGGACTCTGGAGGCTGGCAGACGTCACTCTCATGATCAAAAACGGAAGCTGTGAATCCCCTGCCAGTGACTCTCCTATTAGCCACACATTAATCACAGGTAAACTTCTGGAGTCGATTATAAGAGACAGAATCATAGAAAACCTGAACCAACTCAACCTGATCAATAATACACAACATGGTTTTAGAAAGAGAGGATCATGTCTTACAATCCTCCTTGAATTCTATCCTAAAACTATTCAATACCAATGACAAAACAAAAACTATATATATATATATATATATATATATATATATATATATATATATATATATATTACATTTCTGGACTTCCAAAGAGCATTCGACAAAGTCCTCCACGTTAAATTGATGTATAAAGTCCGGGTCTTAGGAATTACTGGTCGAGTAGGACATTAGATTAGACACCTGGTGAGGTGATGATAGGAGTCAGAGAGTCGTAATGAATGGCGAATCATCACCTGTGGTCACCCGTTACTACTGGAGTCCCCCAGGGATCCGTACTTGGTCCTATACTGTTCATCATTTATGTTAACGATGTTGACGTAGGACTGAATGACCTGGTGTTCAGATTTGCGGATGACACGGAGGTCGGCAATGCCATATCAAGTGAAGGAGATAGGGTAAGATAACAAGGGCAAATGCCATTGAACGTCAATAAATGTCAGCTGTTACAAGTACGAAACCTCAGAAAAGGAAAAAAAAAAGTTGATCATGAACCTATGAACCACAAGATCAAGGTCACCGCTAGTGTGAGGGATCTGCGGGTCACTGTCTCCAACAACTTTGAATCCTTCAAGCACTGTGACGAAAGCAGCCAAGAAAGCAAATAGGATGTTAGATTTATTAACAGAAATGTTCATACAAAGGCGAGGATGTGATATTGCCACTGTGCATAAGTGTAGTTAGACCCCACCTCGACTGTGCAGTGGTGTTTTGGGCACCCCACTTAAGCAAAAATTTTCTTAAACTGGAAGCAGTGCAGTGTGTGTGTGTGTGTGTATGTGTCTGTATGTGTGTGTATGTGTGTGTGCATATATATGTGTGTGTGTGTGTGTGTGTGTGTGTGTGTGTAATTACCCATTTGCACCGTACGGGGAGTGAAACCTATACACTCTTGGGACCCATACACTCATTTGTGTGTACGTAATTACCTATATTTAATTACCTATTTGATCGATACAGGTAGGGCGTTCTGCAATCGTGTGTGATTACTATCTGTGTGTTACGGGGGGGGGAGAGTGTTATACACTCGTGTTATCCCTGTCACATAACTTTGTATATATGGATGGATGTATATATGTATGTATGCACACACATACACACCTTAGCCTATGACAGGTGACCATTTTATCGACCAAGCCCTTGAGGGAGGATGAACAGCTGGGTGGTCTGTGGACCAGCTGCCGCAAACAGAGTTCGAACCTATACGTGTTTGATCTTAGGTGGCCACTACACCACGGAGGTTCGTGTGTGTGTGTGTGTGTGGTGTGTGTGTGTGTGTATAGATGTCTCTGCACACTACTCATATTCGCTTATCACATGATAGACTATACACTATAGACTATACACTTCATCTATCTTTTCCGAATCTTACTCACTTATTCACTGCTTTACGCATCACATTCAACTGTTGCATGTGTTCTACCTGTCTTGACCACAGTTGGTGGGTCACAGCTCTGGGGGGTATCGGGTCAGAATGGTCAAGCAAACTCTTCGTTCCTGCAAAATGTCATTGGTGGGAGGAGTCTTATTCAGGACATTATGTGTAGTTGGTTGGAGGGAGAGAGAGAGAGAGAGAGAGAGAGAGAGAGAGAGAGAGAGAGAGAGAGAGAGAGAGAGAGAGGGGGGTGGGGGGATAAGGAGAGAGTAATGGAAGGAAGAAATGCTATGATGGATTTAAGGAGGATTGTCTGGATGGAAGGAGAGGGAGGGAGGGAGGGAGGGAAGGAGGTAGGGAGGGAAGGAGGACTGGCAGAAGGGGAGAGTAAGTGGGTGAGGGGAGACCTAGGGGAGGGAGGGGGAGAAATAGGAGGGGGAGGACGCTAAGAAGGGGTTAGGGCAAGGCAGGAGGGGAAGGGGAGGTAGAGTGGGTAATGTAGGTAGAGGGGGATACGGAGAGGGAGTTGGGCTGGGAGGAGGGGGTAGGAATGGGAGGCTGGGGGAAGGGATGGAGGAGGGTATGAGAGAGAGAGAGAGAGGGGTGGGGGAGGGGTGGGGGAGGGGTGGGGGAGGGGCGGGGGAGGGGTGGGGAGGGGGGGTAAGACACCAGATCCCACCAGAGATCAGAACGGAAAAGGAATTACATTTGTGGTTCCTCACATCAACGAATTTCGCCAATTTTATGGATATTCCATCAGGGCTTCTCACTCGCCTCACCGAGTGTGAGGGAAGACCTTAATGGACACGCGAGAGAGAGAGAGAGAGAGAGAGAGAGAGAGAGAGAGAGAGAGAAATTCACGGTATGTAAACTAGCACTTTCTCCTCCACACACTAGTACAATGAACTGGCCAAGATTCCGTGTCCACAGAAGAACGTAACGCTTTCAATACATACCCTCATCCAACAGCATATACAACTAAGTAATGATTACCCCTTCATAATGGCCTCAAATATACAACTAAGTAATAATTTACTTCTTCATAATGGCCTCCAATATACAACTAAGTAATAATTACCCCTTCATAAATGGCCTTCAATATATAACTAAGTAATTATCCCTCCATATTGGCCTCTCCAAAAAGATAAAAGCTATACTCGACGCACACATTAAGACAACACCAGTATTACCTCACATCATGCACCCATCTCCTGGCTGGCTGGCTGGCTGGCTGGCTGGGAATAACACGGGTGTTTATAACGTCTAAGGTGACCCACCGACGTCTCTTGGGGGTTTGGAAATGACGTGGGTAAATGTGCGTGGCTCTGCTCCTCTTTCTCGCCTCGACCTCTTGAGGTCAGATGAGGAGGAGGACCACGACCACGACCGCGTCCGACAGGCAACGAGGGCTCGAAAAAGGAAAAAAAAAATATATATATATATATATATATATTCCCGACATCAAAGCGATGCTGTAAGGCGAATATCAGACTCTCCAGAGCTTCATAAATCCCAAAAGAAATCCTCAAATAGTACTGTAATCCCTCCCTCGACCAACCCGACTCTCCCCTCCCTTTTCCTGTCTCCCTCCCCCAATCCCACACTCCGCGAAGGGGGAAGATTCCCCACACGCCTGGCCGCAACCAACTTGCGGGAATCGGTGTTGATCTTGGGAGGTGCTCAAGATTAAAAGGTATCCGGTATCGGGCTCCATGTCCCTGGGTTTCGTCAGTTTTCGGAACTCGGGACGAGAGGGCGGTCGTGTGCGCCATCCTGGCCAAGGGCGGGCAAGCCAGCACGAGCGGGCGAGCCGTGTCGTCGACTTCACCGTCGTCGGAATGGGTCTTTGTTTGGTTTTAAGTATTGAGGGGCTTATTGCACCGGGTCTGGAGGGAGGGGAAGGAAGGGGGGGAGAGAATGATGGGAAGGAAGGGATGTGATGAAGGGTAAGGAGGAGGAGGAGGAACAGAGGGTAGGGAATGTCCCCCTATCTTCCCTACCCTCTCCTCCTCCTCCTCCTCCTCCTCCTCCTGCTTCTCCTCCTCCGTAACAATAGTGGATTTATGTGTTAGGAGAGCTAGTGTTGGTGGTGGTGGAGGGAGAGGAGGTGGTGGTGGTGGGGAGACGTTCGCCAGATCCTGAGGCCATGGACACAACTTCACACATTCTTGTTTACCTTCCCGACCCCCAAGTTTGTGATGGTTTCCGATATTACTTATAGTCTGGCTGGCGGAGTCTCTGTCTCGGCCTCCTTTCACAGAGGAGCTTGGGGCCCTGCTCAACACAAGAACTCGGCCCTTTCCTCCTCCTCCTCCTCCTCCTCCTCCTTCTCCTCTTCCGCCGCCGCCGCCTCGCCGTAAAAGACTTCTCATATATTTATTTCGCCTGGGGGGAAGGAAGGGAAGGCTGAGGGGACAGAAGTAGGGGAGTCGGTCAGGGTGAGAAATGTGTCACCAAGAACAGCAGGATATGGTCACTGAAGAGGGCGGGAGGGGGCGTGTGTGGGCGGGCGGGTAGTGTGTAAGCAATGGTAGTTGGGTGCGTATGTAGGCGTATGAGTGCATGGTAGACTGTGGGCGGGTGAGTGGGAGTGTGGGCGGGTAAGGTGTATATGTGGGTGGGTGGTTGTGCATGCTGATGGTGCGTGTGTGTGTGTGTGTGTTAATGTGGGTGTGGTTCTCTGTGTGTACCTGGGGGTGAAATGATAATGACAGTGTTAATCAACAATTTACCCATTTAACTGCAGCTAAGGTCTGAAAGTATATAGAAAATACATGCGGCAGTATACACGAGATATGAGGAAGGTTGCAGTGATACACCAAACAAGTAGTCTTTCCACAAACATTTCTGATGATATTGACAGCGGTTGGTTCGTTGCTCTTAAGAATGTAAGAACTCATTTGGGCTACAAGTGGTTGTGGTGCCTAACTGCACTCCAGGGACGAGGGATCTAAGTTGGCAGGAGGTGATGGTGGCGCGAGTGGGGCAGTAACTTCTTTCTGAACTGTAGGATGGGTCAGAGTGGTGGCTGAAGGGAGTGGAGATGACCAGTGTGCTGAGCATCTCTTTATAGGCAATATAAGAGGGACCGGGGAGGATCTTGCACACCCTTGTTTGCTTGTTTTCCAGTAGTCCCTGTTGTGTGGTGGACAGGGAGGAAGAGCAGGCGAGGGGAGGCACTAGTGAGTCTTGGGAAGGAAGAAGTGTAGATGTTCTTGTGTTGAGGTGTAGGGATTGCCAGTGTTCCGTGTGTGCGGGAATTGATGTAGTTACTTGTATTGGCGTGCTCCTCCCAGCTTAGGTTATCGTCTAGAGTAACACCGAGAAGCTTGGTGGACTGAATAGCCAGGAGGGGACTAGAGCCTAGTGAGACAGTAGGGGATGGGTGGGACAGAGCTAGAAGCTTGGTGGACTGAATAGCCTGGAGGAGGCTGGGGGCCTAGTGAGACAGTAGGGGATGTCGTGGTGCTGGTAGCAAGGCTGACGTACATGACTACAGTCTTGGTTTGCTTGACGGCGCCGTGGTTGGTGGTGGTCCAGTCCTGGAGGCTGGTGAGGGTGTTGGGGAGGACGGTGTGCTCGGGAGAACTGCTCCCAACGCTGACGTCAGTGGTTACTGTCGTCCAGGTAGGTCCATCCATCAGGCAGGGGGGGAGGGTGTGTGTCTTGCGATTGTTCTTGTGTGTCTTTGTTTGTATGTGTTCGTGTAACTGTCCGTGTATGTGCTTTGTATGTACGTATGCATGTGTTGTCTTTTCTTCCCTCTCTCTCAGCTTGGTGTAAGGCAGTGTGGATGCGTAAGAATGTTAACGTTTGTCATCTTTTTGTATGCTGAAGTTTGTAATGGCAACCAAATATTCCCATGAAGGCCATGAGATAATAAAAGGGTGAAGGGATTTGAAAAATAGGGAGAGAAAAGGACAAATAATTTATAAGAAATTGAGGAAGAAAATGAAAAGCCTTCCTTTTAGACAACAGCTGGCCGTAGCTGTCAACAAAGTCACGAGAAGGTAAAGAGTTCCAAAGCTTAGCGGTGTAAGGAAAGAAACAGACATCATAACTGCCCATTTTTGGACACTCATTCGTCACACAGTGGTCATGTGACGCGGTGGCTTACCTAGCTTTGATTGCGTGGCCTAGCAATTGGTGGGGGCGCATAAGTAGCCAGTTCCCGGGAGCAGAACCCGAAGTAATATCTATCAGAGATGGGAAAAAAGATCTAACACTGCGTCTATACAGGGCAGATACACGAACCACAGCCGTGGTACATGAACTACAGTCATGTTACGGAAGACTACAGCTGTGATACATAATGAAATACAGCCGAGGTACAAGAGCTACAGACGAGGTACAATAAATACAGTCGTAGTTCACGAACTTCGGAATAATTTTTGATGGACTTAGTCACCTGAAACTTTTTTTTTCTCTTTTTTCAGATCTGCGTCAGGTTGACAGACACCTTGACCTGACCCTGGGTCGTCTCCTGAAGCAGGGACGGGTCCGGCCCTTCAGATACTCCTTCAGTCTCTGACTCCACTGACCATAACGTCATGACTTTCATTCACGACTCTACGACCATTGACCACTACATTATACGACTCTTATCCATGGAGGTACGACCCTTGACCAGGACGGTATGATCTTTGGGCATTAAGGCATGAACTTTCACCTAACCCTCATGGGTTAGGTAGGTTAAGGACCAGGTCATCAAAGTCCCCCTTGGGGTCGTACCTTCCCGCCCCAGGGAGCGTCATGTACAGAAACGAGTCGAGGGAGAATTCGACTCAGGCCTCGAACGTCTTCATAACACCTTCCTTGAGTCACCCTCAAACAAGGGTCATAAATATTTCATATGTCTCATATTGGCCTTTGGAATTCTCCTTTTTCTTTAGCTCTCTCTCTTCCATCACCCACTCTCATGATGGCCGACCACAACCACAACGCTCCCAAGTACGGGCTTCTCATATTCCCCCCCACCCACCAACCACCACCACCCCCTTAACCCCACAACCTTGTCGAGAACCCCTAACCCCAGACGAAGATGATTTGCTTGTGTTAGCTTTATCGTGTTGTGGTGAGTCGTTGGCTCCTGCCATGGCAAACGTCTCCTCTGCCTAGAGGTCCAATCTAAGCCATTTGTCTCGAGTGCTTGGCTTTTTGAGCCTCACTTTGGTAGACCGATCTTTTTTATGGTAATGTCACTTTTGTTACTCTTTCTGTTACCCATTTGTCGACGAACAAGCTTCTATTACCCTTCTGTTCAACCACAAACTTCTGCTACCCTTCTGTTCATCCACAAACTTCTGTTCCCCTTCTGTTTTCACGCAACCTTCTGTTACCTTTCTGTTAACACACAATCTTCTCTTACACTTCTGTTCACAGACAACCATCTGTCACCCTCTTGTTCTCACAGAAATTTCTATTACCCTTCTGTTGATATTCAAACTTCTGTTACCCCTTTTGTTCACAGACAAATGTCTATTACCACTCTCACACACAATCTTCTATTACACTTCTATCTATATAAGATCTCTGTTACCCGTCTATTCACAGGCAAGTTTCTGCTGCCTTTCTGCTCTCATACACACTTCGATCTCTGCTGCTCGAATTTATTTCTCATTTCGTCTGGAGAGATGACGAATCTGTGTTCATATTACGAGCCAGCGCGGTACTGAGTGGCAACTAATGAAGGGCACAAGTGGATAAAAGGTGTTTCAGGGAGAGAAGGGAGTGTTTCACTGAGAGAGAGAGAGAGAGAGAGAGAGAGAGAGAGAGAGAGAGAGAGAGAGAGGTGTTTCAGTGAGAGAGGGGGGGGTTTCAGTGAGAGGGGGGGGGGTTCAATTAGAGGGAGGGTATCAGTGAGAAAGGGGTATTTCAGCTAAGGAAATGTATCTAAACAAGAGAAGGAGGCGTTTTATCTCTGAGAAGAATGGGTTTTTCGACGAGAAAAAAAGTGCTTGTGCGTGAGACAGGACTGTACCAGGAAGAGATAGGGGTGTGTTAACTAAAGACAGAGGTGTTTCAGCTAGATACAAGGTAGTTTTGATTAGAGACAAAAGGATGTTTCAGCCAGAGAATGAAGTGTTTTAACTTCATACGGGTATTTCAGCAGGAGACAGGGGTGTTTCAACTAGAGACAGGGGTGTTTCAACTTGAGACAGGCGTGTTTCAACTAGAGAGAGGGGTGTTTCAACTAGAGACAGGGGTGTTTCAACTTGAGACAGGGGTGTTTCAAACAGAGACAGGGGTATTTCAACGAGAGACAGGGGTATTTCAACGAGAGACAGGGGTGTTTTACCAAGGCACAATGATGTTTTATCTAAAGAAATGAGAATTTCAGCTGAGAGATTAAAGAAAGAGACAGCACTACTCCAGAAAAGGGTGTCAAAGAAAGAGAAGAGGGTATTTCAAGGGGAAACTAAAGAATCGAAAACTGCTCCAGATAACAGGACACCAGACAGGCCTAAGAAGCTCCACCAAAGAAGCTCCACCATCAATAGAACACCAGCCGGGACGAAGAAGCAGCTCCACCACCACCACCACAGGTGGAAGTGAGCAACAATAAAGAGAGGGACAAAAACATCGAGAGAGAGAGAGAGAGAGAGAGAGAGAGAGAGAGAGAGAGAGAGAGAGAGAGAGAGAGAGAGTGAGAGTGAAAACGCACACTTCAAAGCACAGACGACCATCAGCCTTAATTAAGAGCATAATGGTTGAATACATAGTCCTTCTCCCTGGCTCCCCCCCCCCTCCCGTTCTACACCAGCTCGGAAGCATGCCAATTATCCCGACCCTAATAATTAAACAATAATGAATTAATTATAAGGCGAATGATTAACCTCAAACCGGTGGGTTGGACTGAGACGAAATCGAGAGAGAGAGAGAGTGTGTGTCTGTCGCTTTCCGATTGGCTGAGGATGTTGGTAAAGTAAGGTACGATTGGCTGTAATTGTCGGATGATTACGTGTGATTGGCCGAGACCACCGGAGGAAGCGTGGGGATTGGTTGAGACTGTTGTGGAAGAGGTTGATGATTGGCTGAGGTCATTGGAGGAATCCATCGCTATTGGCTGAAGGGATATATTCAGAGAGGATCTGATTGGCGCATGGAATATGGTGCCAGCCAGTTTGATGGTATCGTAATAGGAATAGCATTACGTAGTTACCATCCTCATCCCTGGCTACGATAACTAATGAGATACGTAAGATAACAAGTGGTAATTGCCCTCTGAGTAGAGAGGCCGGAGGATTGCCATCTATCGCGAGACATGACTGAATTCAACACCAGCGTCACTTGGGAGATGAGAAGCACACACACAGAGCCGAAGAAGATTGGACTAAACCAACAAGGAAAATCACTAGCGTTCTGAGGAAACATTACCTAAAATTTCTACTTGTATCACTGGGGATATAAAGTCTTGTCAAAAAGCACTCACTCTAAAGGAGTCTTCATTTCCCTGTTACTGGACGTAGCGCAGCCTTAGGATGTATGAGCTTTTTAGAAAGGAGATGTGGTAACACCAGGATTCTTTTCATGGAAACTTGTCCTGGTTAATTACAATCGAATAGATTTATATAATGTTAACCAACTCCCTGTGGACCTTGTGACTATCATTAGCTAATGATCTCAAGTGCAAACAACAGGTAATTGGCAAATAGGCAGTTAAAGACAACACGTTATATATATGTGTGTGTATATATATATATATATATATATATATATATATATATATATATATATATATATATATATATATTAGTTTCCATAGAAATTAGTGATGTTAACACGAAGCCCCCAGGTTTGATTGGGCAGACATACTGCACAGTGTGTCAAAATGGAATTCACACTATCACTGTTAACTATGGGTCATCATCATGAAATTTAAACTATTTAACTTTAGGCTAGAATCAATTGTCTATGTCCATTTGTTCCCCTGTGTCGAGTACTGCAACTAGTGGGATTAGGGAACTGGCGTTAGACAGTAATGGAAGCGAAATGCTGTTGCACGGGATTGTGAAACTGAAACACACTCTCCTCAGTTAGCACGGGTCAGGGGGTAGAGACGAGACGCCGGCGACCACCACACACCACGACACACACACTCCCACCCTCCTATGTGATCGCTGTTAACGAGACTCTGCCACACTCCAATGTCTGTTGGGTGGCCATTCCATCAGCCTGGATTCAACGCTGGATGTTACCGCCCTCCACCACCCTTCGAGGGAGGACAGTGTGGGTGCAACCCTAGCCTACTGTGAGACCTGGTTGGCTCCTCCTACACCCCGCCTTGCATGGGGTGACCTTATACCCTTGTCTACAGCCTAGTACTTTGGTTGATAAATGTACGATATCTTTACGGTCATAAATGTTTATTTCTTGGAGTTTATGACGAGTTTACTTTCCCTACTGCTGACCATAAGTTAGTGTGGCAATTATCGGTTGTAATGATAAGGTAATCTATCATTTTTATAGAGTCACGAAGAGTCGTTTATTCTGAAGTACTGTCGGTGACTCGGTGGAGCCAAGATGGTAAAGACAATCTCATAGTTACGGTAATGATCGCATGGTCAGGGGGGGGGGGGGGGGGGGTACAAGAATGAGATAACATGCATCTCCCCAGACGATGTGATCATTACACGAAAGTGCACTTGGGAACTTATCGTGTTTCATTTTCCTCATGGTTATCAGCATATATATATATATATATATATATATATATATATATATATATATATATATATATATATATATATATATCAGAACGTGTAATGTTCATTTGTAATCAATCTACACAAAATTTTTCCACCACATGTCCGGGATCTGAACCCGGGTACTGAGAATAATAAGCGGACTACGTAACCATTCGACTACCCATCCACCTGGAACAGCTAGCAACAACTCCTCCTGTGGCCCAGAAGCAACAAGACCAAAGCCAATTCATGAATCACTCACTCACTCAGCTCAACTCTTCGCACATTTACTCGACCATTTACGGGAGTCAGTTAGAGATTATTGTATATAACAAAACTCATATACAAGATGACACACACCAGTTGAGTAAAAGTTCCCTAAAGTCTATCTGCATCAACTAATATCATAAAATAACAAGTGAATTACCAACACATTTTCATAGAATATTCACACACCACGAAACAATAAGTTCTCCACGGTTTCAGGGGAGTCTTCCTTATGTAAATATAAGATTATACACAAGTTTTCTCAAACTTGTCACAATGATCTAAGATTACAGGACGTCTGGTAAATCATAACTTACAAAACTTCACAGAATATCCTTGATACAGGACGAAAGAGGCCATGAATTTTGTAGAAGTTGAAGGATGTGTACACTACTCTCCTTGCCGTGTGTTTCAACACTGACGTTCATTTCGGTCGTAAGTACAAACGAAGATATTCGTTAACATGTTTCGGGAAAACTTTATATAACACTGGTAAATAAGTCACCACTATACTTCACATTTCGTGATAAAAATAGTTGATCAATACAAGAATTTAGTATTAATCTGTAGAGACTAAATTCAGAAGAGGGATAGCGTGATCTCAACAGAAAACGTAGCGTTTCTATGAGGAAAACTATTATAACTCAAGTTTACCTGTTTACAATGGCACGTCTTTGTTAATACTATTTACCCCAAGTGTAGATTGTTTGATATATATTGACTCATGTAATCCATTACTACCATTATTGTAGCACAAGAAATACTTACTGGGAGGTAACTGATGATCGGTCTGTTGGTAATGTTCCTTAATTATATAGAGTGGAGTGGGTTTGTCGTGAGGTGGTTGGTACTACAAGATCGACCGAGGTGATCACTCATTCTGAAGTGCCAGGTATACTGCCAGACGCACTCAACATCACAGTCAGAACACGAGGATTAATCAGTGAAGTTAGACAAGAACTCCTAGAGCTTTGGGATCCATATATATATATATATATATATATATATATATATATATATATATATATATATATATATATATAATGTAAAAATGAGGTTAAACTCCTAGGGCTTTGAGGTTCCTAATTTTGACGAAGAAATGTGTACGAGTCAGTGAGTATCATTCTGAGGTGGGTGGATGGTACTCAGAGAGTAAGCAAGCTACTGTTCTGTTTTCTAATCTTTAAAGTCGTATGGCCACGATATGGACATTAGATAAAGTTCATCGTGTGTTCAGTGTGTTGATAATTTTTGCATCAAAGTATTGGTGGTGGCGTAACCATTAGCCAGGGAAGAGCGCGTGACGCCTTTCAGTTATGTATGAAAGTTAAAGTTAAACAAGATACGATAGCTTCCGTTTGTAAGTGTTTCGATTGTGTTACTTCTGAATGTTGTACAAAGGAAAGATAATTTGATCCCAGGCCTGTGACTGGAGATTTACTGTAAACAGTGGGACTCGCGTTCTTACATGATACGTGTGGTAGAGATGTGTAAGAAATATAATGGATTGTTTTCTGTCTCAACTGAATTTCATGTTCGCATGTCTAGTGTTTACATATTGTTGCTCTGCATGGGATGGGTCACAAAACAACAGAAATGTGTCCTCTGCGTAGCTCTTGTGCCGTAAAGGTCTGCAATGAGAAGGTTATTCACCTAGCTATATCTATGTTTAATGGGAGCAAGGGAAAGCATTCGCTAGAGTTGGGAGAATCCATGATTACTTCATCAGTCTGGGTATATATACGATTGTTTATCGGAGATAAGATAGGGGTCCTTAACTACCATTTCCAAAAGATTTCTGGGTTTCTTTCATGCTAAGATTGAGTTCAGAGGGGACAAAAGAAGAACATAAGAAGGAGCCAAGTTGGGGGATTCTCATCCTCCTCTAAGGCTCACGCTGGAGTTGTGTGAATGTGTTTGGATGAGGAGACTGGAGAGGGAGGTTGTACATATGGAGAGAGGAACCTGGACGTTCTAACTCTGAGCGAAACAAAGCTCAAGGGGAAGGAGGAAGAATGGTTATCGGAAAGTGCTAGGCGTAAAGTCTGGGGTTAGTGTGAGGGCGAGAGCAAAGGAAGGGATGGCACAACTGCTGAAGGATGAGTTGTGGGAATGTGAGAAATAGAGTAACGAAGTGAGCCCAAGACTGATGTGGGAGAAGATGAAAGTGGACTGCAAAAGGTGGGTGACTGCACGTGGCAGCGAGAGGAGTGAGGAAAAGAGGCGAGTGTTTTGGGAGGAACTAGAGTGACTGCGTCAGTAAATTTGATGTCTAGGAACCCAGTGCTAATGAAGGGTAATCTGAATGCAAGAGTGGCCATTGAGAAGAAGAAGAAGAAGAAGAAGAAGAAGAAGAAGAAGAAGAAGAAGCCAGACACAGGTAAGAAAGAACAAAAACTTTAACAAGAAGAAAAAATGAGGATTTGAAAAATGAAGTAAAGCAAGTAAAACTCTCCTCATGATAGTGACGAGCTCTCTTACCATCCTCTCCTCCACTGACCTTTGATAATGGGTGAAGAACCATTAATGAGGACCCGTCATGGGGCTGGAGGTCCTACAGAAAATGAATACTGGGAGGGAAGAGAGAATGGGAGGCAAACAGCTTCGGGTGCTCGTTACGAGCTTTGGCAACCCCAACCACGTCATTATTTAAAGTAATGGAGAAATTCGTTTTCTTTATCGCTATCGTTTTGGCAACACTACAAAATATATCCGGTTATTCCAGCTATCGCAAGAACCATTGTTGTTGCTTCTGTCTGACGTCTACCGTACGTATTTCATGGTAGATGTAATCCAACGTTGGTCTTCAACCCTGTGACGGAAGTACCTCCCTCCCTTCTGCCATCAACTCGTCTTCATATGAACGACTCGAACCACCACTTGGAACTACAGCATAGGTGTAGTTAATAAATAACGAGTGCCATAGCCTAATGGTTCTTTTTTTTTTTTTTTTTTGCCTCTCCCAGTCACTCTATCTCTTAACACCTGTGCTCAACATCTGACTGAACCTCATCTTCCACTATAAACATCCTCTCAACATCCCCGAACCTCCGCTTCAAACACCCATAACATAACATCATCATGGTCAAACGAGCGACTTCCGAACTCCCCCTCCTTTCCCCGTGAACGCCAACCTCCCACAACGCTATTCTCACATAACAGGCGACATCAGACCCTCCCACCCTCTCCTAGACCTTCCCCGAGACCCTTGAAAGAGGAATTCGAGAGGCATTGGCTGAGGGAAGAGCCTGACGGAGGCACGGCCGAAGAGCGAAGACCTCGCCTTAACGAGATAATAGGGCTCAGGAAACCCATTCAATCTTGTTTCCTCCTTCTCACCCTTTTAACTAATGTCGCTCCCAGAGTCCATCATCTATGGCACTTTTAGGGAGCCAAGACTGTGCTACGTGCCCAGGGGTCGTACGGGTGGGATTCTGCGTGTGTAACTTCTCCTCCTGGGTCGTATGGACTGAGTGGGGGTTAAGACGACCTAGTCGTATCCCTGACGGTGGTGGGAGCCTGAGAAGGCACAGGGGAAACTAATCTCTACGCTAGGGTAACATGGATGCCAAAAGCCCCATTGTGCTCGACAGAAAGAGACGCCCTGGTCTTTAAGGCCTGGCGACACAAGGGTCATTTTGTATGTTTTCTTTGACCGGATGTTGTATAGGTTTTTGGCACGGGGTCAGGCAAACCTCTTTCCTTAGATGAAGACTCTGGGTTTAAGACACAAACACTGGATGACTCAAGCCTCACCAGTAATGGGAGGCATTGTGGGTGACCGCGGCTTGAAAAAGAAAAAAGAAGCCACATGTATAATGCACGAGTCACGCTATTGCATCATTCATTATTAATCGTCCGGGGATGTAAGTAGAGGAGTGTTCATTAATTCAGGACAAAAGCCGACGAAGTTGTTGTGACGCACTTGTGGTGACCTTCCTTGACCTTAAGTGACCTAGCTTGACCTGCCGACACCGTTCCACGCAAAGGACCTGTTATGGCCTTCGGTGTTCTTGAGCTGTTGACATAAACTGTCGTTGGAGACATTGTCGACAATTTTGTTTATCCCATATATTGCTTCCGACCATAAGGTGCTTTTGTTACAGCTTTTTCATTGCTCCTTCTTTTTATGTCTTTGTTCTTTTTTTAAGTCATCATTATTTTGATTATACACTTAATCATTCCCTTCTCTTATCAAGTCATTTGGAAGACCCGGTTTCCGTTGGATTTTCATTTGGACAAGTTTATGTCGGAAATACAGCTTCATAATGCATGCCACTGGTATGACTGATTCCTTAAGATTGTTATGCTTCTTGGTTATTGGCTTTACAGCCAATAGTATAGAGTTTCAAAGCTTCGGGGTGTAGGGAGAGAAACAGTTATCAAAGCGGCCCACCCTTGAGTTGCCGATAGTCGCAAAGTAAACATGTGACGCTGCAGCTTCCCGATTATCGCGTGGTCTAGTAAATGGTGGGAGCACACAAGCAGCCAGCTCTCGGGAGCAGAAAAAAAGATCAAGAAAAGAAATCAACAAAATACAACAACAAAAATAGTAATACCTACAGAAGAGAGAAAGTGAACCAACATTGCGGCAGAGGACAATTGGGTCAAATTTTGAGGTTAGCCTTTGGGAGTTGATAAGTGCTTCTGGATTAATGTATGTAGACATTAGTTATACGTGTATATGCGTGTATGTATCTATTTATGGGTTATGTGTATGTGTACGTTCGAAAGGATAAGTGTGTAAGTTTGTGGCTTTGTGTATATACCTATAAGTATATTGAAATAATATCATGTATCTCACAGACAGACAGACAGACACACACACACACACACACACACACACACACACACACACACACGAGACCATATCATCTAAGTGCCTCAATCAGATATTTAAACATCACATTGAACCAACTCAGTAAAACCAGTAAATCTTTACTGATCATTATTATAATAGTGACCTCTTAATCCTGCAGATGGGGGAGGAGATGGGGGGGGGGTGTTCATTTCTGCTGGGGGAGGGGCGTGTCTTGGCTACGGGTAACCTGGGGAGGTCCCAGCTGAGCTGGGGGAGGAGAGGCTGGCTGGCTGAAGGAGCCTTCACACTGTCAGTTAAGACGCTCAGCCTGTTTTATGAGAGTTTCCGAGTTGTCCAAAGTTTTTAAGTTAGTAATGTGTTCTGATTCCGTGTCGGGCTGTGGTGAGGAACACTGCCCATCACGGGTGAGGAATATTATATATATATATATATATATATATATATATATATATATATATATATATATATATATATATATATATGAGAGAGAGAGAGAGAGAGAGAGAGAGAGAGAGAGAGAGAGAGAGAGAGAGAGAGAGAGAGAGAGACTATCCATTTCGGAAAAGAAGATTTCGAATACCTATTTCTGTCTGTGTAATTATACCCTCAGCTTCCCACCTAGTATGATACCTTAGCGTGAGCGTAGGGCGTCCAGCCACGCGCACCAACTGTGCAAAATGGTACTGCTGAACTGGGGTCTCCCTCAAGGGGGCCCCCCACCAGAGACCTTCCTAAGGACAGAGAGGGGCCCGTAGCTCCCTAGAATTGACCCCCATCACAGCTACCCACGTCACTGATAACCGCTATCCATGTTCTTTTCATCTCTTGACGACTCAGTCTTCAACCCCTTGCAGGGAAAACGCTTCGGCTCCATCAGCCCTGCGAGGTAACCGTTCCTTTAGGATCTTCGCCAAGAAAAACGTCTCCTTCTCATCCAAAAAAAAAATAAAATATATAGGCCTTTGAGCTGTTGTTATCTCGCACTCACACGGGTTAAAAAAAGAAAAAAACCTAAGACAACAAAAAATGATTTCAGGAGCGGCTACATCATCTCGGTCATAAGAAATATCACAAAGTCTCGGAGGCCGAGGGAGGAGGAGGAGGGGGAAAACGAGAGAAATACATCAAAACTTAAATGAAGCAACGCCCTTGTTTTTCCGCCGCCCATGACACGCCGAATATATGAGCGGTACAACTTCCCCGCCGAATCCGTTAAGAGAGAGAGGGGCTCCCCGCCAAAATTCAAATCTGTCGGAAAGTTGGCGCCGAAAGTTAGCGCCGCTGTCAGGAGGAGCGAAAATCACTTACAGCAGCGGCAGGACCTCCCTCCCTCCCTCCCTCACTCACTCCGGTCCTCCTTCACTTCCTTAGCTCGCTTGCTGGCCTACAAGGTCGTCCTCAGGCCCACCCTCCCTCCCTCCCTCACGTCCTTAGCTCGCTTGCTGGCCAACAAGGTCGGCCCGGACCCTCCTTCTTTCCCTTCCTCCCTTCCATCCTTAGCTCGCTTACTGATCTACAAGGTCGGCCTGGACCCTCCTTCTTTCCCTTCCTCCCTTCCATCCTTAGCTCGCTTACTGATCTACAAGGTCGGCCTGGACCTTGCCTCCCTCCCTTAGCTCGCTTGCTGGCCTACAAGGTCGGACCTTGCCTCTCTCCCTCCCTCCCTCCCTTAGTTCGCTTGCTGGCCTACAAGGTCGGCTCGCGGGGGTGTGAGTCCGGGCTGAAGACGCCACAGAAGGAGAACATAAGGAAACGCTGCGAGGAGCCTCATCGACAGCTGTCCACCGGAGTTTGGTGACTCGTCTCACACGCCATTCTTCATCGCGACCACTGTGTCGGTGGCCGCCTCAGACTCCAGGGGGTAGAGAGAGAGAGAGAGAGAGAGAGAGAGAGAGAGAGAGAGAGAGAGAGAGAGAGAGAGAGAGAGAGAGAGGGGGGGGGAAGAACGCCTTTGAAACTTCCTCAAATGAAACAAATAAAAGAGGAAAAAAAAAGATAAAGGCAGAAGACATTAGAGTTACGAATGTGGGTGAGTGTGTGACTGTGTCTCTGTGTTAGTGTGGCGGATTTGTCAGTCACCCTCGAGACTCCAGTGGATCTAATAGATGGAAAAAAGATGATTAGAGTCAAGTTGCATTCCTTCGGAAGAGAGAGAGAGAGAGAGAGAGAGAGAGAGAGAGAGAGAGAGAGAGAGAGAGAGAGAGAGAGAGAGAGAGAGAGAGAGAGAGAGAGAGAGAGAGGTGGAGAAAAAAATGACTGATTATTAGAGACGAGTGAAGGGAGAAGAAATATTCCAGTGACTTAGGAAAAAAAATGTGGTCCACAGTTGAGTCTCTGCAGCAGACAGCCAATAGCAACACCCGCTGGCTAATCTAGGGTGGGGTCAGCTAGAAGCTCTTAGTCCAATGGCAGACTTCAGTAAACATAGGGACTTGCTTGGCACCAGCAGAAAGACAAGGTGGTGACCTATGGACCCTGGGCCTCTGATGTAACACAGTTACGAGAGTTCGTGACTGTGTTACAGTCAAATGGTATATTATGTACCACCAGACTGGACGAGTGACCTGCGACACTGTCGTACAGTTACGTAGGACAGTCATCTGTACAGACGTATGTATAGTGACCGGTGGAGTCATCTATACAGGTGTATACTGCCTGATGGAGTCATCCATACAGGTGTATACTGACTGGTACAGTCGTTCATACACGTGTATACTGACTGGCACAGTCGTCATACATGTATATACTGACTAGTACAGTCATTCATACACGTGTATACTGACTGGTGCAGTCACCCATACAGGAGTATAATGAATGGCACAATCACCCATACAGATGTATACTTCCTGGTGTAATCATCCATACATGTGCATACTGCCTCGTACAGTCATAGATACAAGTATTTACAGACTGGTGAAATCCTCATATACTGGACTGTACATCATACCTTCTGTTCGTCTGCTGAAATCACACATAATTATCAGTATGAATCCAGTGGACTCTCGCTGCTGGAGCACGCCTCGGTGTCAGGGCTCGATCTTACCACTGCGTCATCCACTGCAAGTCCTGTTCTTCCAGTGGTATTTTTCATTTCCCCGTTTGATCTAGTTCCAGTCTGTTAAGGAGAGAACCTCAGGGGTCTATTCTTTTCAGCTCTGACCTGGCCTCAGTCTGATGGAGATGGAGGTTTGTAGAGTTCTCTTCACCTTTGACCTCACCCCTGCTCGTTGGAGATGGGGTCTTAGAGTTCTCTTCACCTTTGACCATTCTCAATCTGTTGGAGATGGGGATCTCAAAGCTCCCCCTCACCTTTGACCCAGCTGCCACAGTCAGTCTATACGTGGGCTATGTGACAGATTTCTTTCTATACAACTGATCTATTTCCCAGCTTGTTGTACATCTGTTTCATAGTTATATTTACTTAGCTGTGGGCAAGGGGATGTGGGGAAGGGACATCCACCATAATGCAGGCCTTAAACTTATATAAATCCTCCTTATCTCTGTCGTATATATGGCTTTGGGGATGACACAGTCAGCTATAAACGACCCAAAGTTTGCCGTCGACCTACCACACCTCACGGAGGGCGTCTATGCCACACCTCACGGAGGGTGTCTGTGCCACACCCACAGAGAGAAGAGGGACCGCGCGCCACGGCCAGAGAATGTGGACCGTGCCAGATGACCCTGCGACACAGTTCACCAGGAATATCGCTGGCAGTGATGCGAGCAGCAGTGCATAGAGATGTTCTTGATATCCAAAGGCCAACTGTGTCTACACTATGCGAGTCTGCTCCTTGTGTTTCTGTGCCACCCTCGTGTGTGTGTGTGTGTGTGTGTGTGTGTGTCTGTGTGTGTGTCTGTGTCTGTGTGTGTGTGTGTGTGTGTATTGTAAATTCATAGTATTATACACATTAATGCACACTCGGTCACAGGAGTTCGCGAGCACGTACCTAGTATGTATATGACAAATGAGCTGGTATTCCTGTATGGGGGGAGTGGAAAGAGGAGGAGAGGTAGGAAGTGGAAAATGGTAGAGCGACTGAACTGTTGAATTGATGGCCAATACTAAAATAGTCATCTCGTTCTTGCAGATAGATAGATCGGGTGGTACATGTTCTGTATAACCTGATAACGATCAGGCTTGTGTAAAAAAAAAGAAAAAAAAATGAATATTAATGAACGTAATATATCGTGGTGCTGCCAAGAACAGCTGTTGTCGTACAGCAGCTGTCAAGCATCACGTAATAATTATGTTAAATGACACTTCATCGCCAAGCATCAACTGTGGAAGCCCATGTAGGCATCTGCATACCATACAGTTACATGTAAACACAGCAATTGTGTCACACAGTGCAACATTACGGGCAAATTAGTCATCTCTCGTGACCTCAGGACTCTCACTGTCTCCTACCAGCCCATCCCACCCATTCCTTCCCTGTTCCCTACCCCTTCCCCCCCTTCCTAAGTGCATTTCAAACTCCCCCAGCCATCACCCCTTCAGACCGCGCAGATAAACAAAAAGACATCATGCTTGGTGCTATGTTGACCCTACCATCATCTTCCCTCTCTCCTTCCCTCCCTTCCCTCCTTCCTTCCCTCTCTCCCTCCCTTCCCTCCTTCCTTCCCTCTCTCCCTCCCTCCATTTCAGTATCTCCTCCACCCTCCCTTCTCCCTCCCTCCCTCCCTCCCTCCCTCCCTCCCTAACCTCCTTCTTTCCCTCTCTCCCTCCCTCCATTTCAGTATCTCCTCCACCCTCCCTTCTCCCCCGCAAACCATGCATACAAGGGTGGTTTAAGGTGGTAGCGGTAATGAGACATATTCCACTGTGGTAATATTGTGCTGGAATGTTAAGTGTTGTAATATTAAGTGTTGGAATGTTAAATGTTGCAATATTAAGTGCTGAAATGTTAAGTGTTGCAATGAAGAGGAAGAGAAATGTGCTTTCTGGCCAGACGTAAGCAGTGTTGCTTAGGAAAAAGGTAAATCACGGATTAAGGTTACGAATACGTGAGAAAGGTGTGGGAGGTCCTGGATAAACAAAGAGCTACGATTGTTTAGGACCTGAAGACATTTTGCTGTGTTGCAAGGAGGAGACAAGAGCTACAGGTATGTTGAGAGATAGTGATCAGAGGGCGTCCTAGCTACGTCTCTTCTTCCTCGTATATCAACTGAGTGTTGTATTTCTTTCTTGTATCTCTCCTGATGATGTGATCAATACACGTAAGTAGAGTAATGTGGACATATGTCTCACCAGCGATATCATCAAATTTGCCGATGATACAAGAAAAAATTAGGAGTGAATATCTTATAACGTAGTTTTCCTTCATTTTGATATGTTCTTAAATGTTGAGGATGTAGTGAAGATGGCCAATGTTGTCGAGAGTATAGTGAAGATGAGTGTGTAGTTAAGATGACGCTTGACCCATCCTGTGAGGGACAGGAACGAGATGCCAGGGTTGTCGCGGGGCGTGGCGAAGATGCACTTGACCTGACACCAAGTGTCAAAGGTCAGTGAGTGGTGGTGACGAAAATGAAGAAGTATAGCCAAGAATTCAAACAGCAACAGACCACTGGGTCCTTTTCGAGTCTGTTTGTGACAGTAGAAGATGTTGGATGCTTATAGATGGTTGGGCGAGGTAGTGCAGACGAGGCCACCTA
>NC_092226.1:5565552-5585552 GCF_036320965.1 Panulirus ornatus | reverse complement strand
CATTTGCTTAAGTGTTAAAAGGCTTCCAAATTGAACAATCCCCCGCCCCCCTGTTTCATGGATCGACATTTGGGGGGGGGGGATCAAATTGGTGCCTTCAGCGTAAAGGGAGAGGGGGAGTGGGGGAGGGAAGGCACTAATGGGGTTAGATGTAATTGAAGGTGAAAAGGGAGGGGGTAGAGGGGTCTATGTGCCAGAAGGGATGGGACGGAATGGGAGAGGAGGAAGGGTAAGGGAAAGGGGTAAGAGATATTAAAGGTTCTGTTCTGAAGCCTTAAGAAAATGTGGCTTGTCGTCGTTCTGTGTGTCGTCCTAAACATGTGACGGTTGTCGCTCCTCTCTTGTGTCGTCTTAGAACCTGCCACGTCTGTCACTCACTTCTGTCTTGCGTCGTATTAAAACCTGCCATGTCTGTCCGTCGCTCCTGTCTTACGTCGTCCTAGAACCTGCCACGTCTGTCACTCACTCCTGTCTTGCGTCGTCCTAGAACCTGTGATTTACTGTCGTTTTCCTTGCATCATCCCAGAGAGCGTGCGACGACGTGTCGTCTTAGAGCTTCTGTCGTTGTAGAGTCTGCGACGCTCACTGTGTCGCCTGTTGCTTACCCCAGTGTCTCCTCCCTCATGGCGACGTTGATGATGTCGCAATCTTTTTCCATTTCCGTTAACAGGAGGACCGCGAGGTAGAGCCTTTTCGTCCCTCTGGGTCTCGTAAGATCCCTTCACACCGTCATATGTCTCCCTCTCGCACCTTCGAGTGTGTGTGTGTGTGTGTGTGTGTGTGTGTGTCCGTCTTGCGCCTCGTGAACGTAACAGAACCAGCACAGAAAGCAAGGCCTCACTCAGACGTACGTACTCGTTTGCATGCTTGTGTTCGGGGACGTCATCGTCTTCACCAGTGGCCCACGTGTTGCACCTACACAGCTTGTTGCAGGGGACGTAGGTCCTGGTGGTCTATGGCAGAGAGGTGTGGTCCGTGCGTCAAAGACACACACACACACACACACACACACACACACATCACGACACTGTGGGACACAGGTCGGGTGGTCCATGGTAGGTATGTGTGGTCTAGTGGTTCATGTATCTACCACCACACAGGTCTACCACACAGGTCTGGTGGCCCATAGTAGGTATGTGGGGTCCATGTGTCACCACAAAATAGCAGACCATGGAGGAGGAGGAGGAGGGAGGAGGAGGAGGAGGCGGAGGAGGGGAGAGGAAGGTAGAGACACGAGCCTGGTGAACCAGCGGTATCTTTGTCTTGGCTCTGGTGAGTCTGGCGTCGGTCCAGACGCCCTGTGACCCCCGCCAGAGTTGGGTTGGGACGAGGGGAGGAGAGGGAACGAACAAGGAGCCGCCACCTCCCCTGGATCACCATCATTTCCTCACCAAGGGACAAGTCGTCAGTCATCGCATAATACAATAACGAAATAGATGGACGAGTAGATGAGATGTATCAGTCAAGTATATACACATGCGCCTGCGTAACACGCCTTCGCACAGACCGACACACATACACACACACACACCCATAGAGTGTGGTGGAGGAGGAGGAGGCCTGAGCCAGCGCAGTGGGGTATAACCTCCACCTCGAGCAGGACGCCAGCAGGAGCTCTTTGTTCCTCAGGCAGGGATGGGCGGCCCTCCTCCTCCTCCTCCTCCTCGCCCACCTGATGTTCCCTCAATATGTCAGCATACCGACCGCTGGGGAATAAAGTATTTTCTTCTTTCTTATGTTACCGCCTTCACCCTGTACTGTAGAGAGGTGACTGTACACACACACACACACACACACACACACACGCACACACACACACACACACACACACACATTTTCATACTTTATTTCATACATATTCACCATTTCCCGCGTTAGCGAGGTAGCGCTAAGAACAGAAGACTAAGCCTTAGAGGGAACATCCTCACTTAGACCCCTTTCTCTGTTCTTTCTTTTCGAAAACTATAAACGGGAGGGAAGGCTTTCCAACCACACCCCGCTCCCTCCCCTTTTAGTCGCCTTGTACGACACGCTGGGAATACATGGGAAGTATTCTTTCTCCCCTATCCCCAGGGATAATACACACACACACACACACACACACACACAAAGTAATTATGTTCTTCAACGTCATGTTTGGGTTCGAGAGAGAGATCAGTCCTCTCGTATCACAGGGCAGGAGAGCTGAGCGCTGGGCAGAAGGCAGAGGGAAAACTGGTCTGTGGTTGTTATGATGGGCCAGATGGTAATGTTGTTGCTGTGTTGTCAGGTAGTTAGGACGCGATTCCTCTGATTGGTTGTGTGCTGTCGTGCTTGTCTGTGGTCGTTGCTGTGACTCTAAGATCACTTTGTGACAACAGAGCTGTTACCTGTGTTGTGTTGGTTGAGGGAGAGGAGGAAGAAGAGGTGGGTTTGGTGGAGAGGAGAGAAATGGAAGAGAACACTGACGTGTGTGTGTGTGTGTGTGTGTGTGTGTGTGTGTGTGTGTGTGTGCAGGTGTATGGTGTAAGGCTTTTGATGCATGTGGGGGATTTTCTGGAAGCGTGTTTTTGACGCCTTATACACACACACACACACACACACACATCAAATTCCTCTCCATAACTTCAAAAACGTATTTTCCTTTACCTAAATAATTCTCGAAACGAAGGAGAAAATACGTATATATTTCCTGTACTCATTATCGTCTGTACATCACCTCATCGTATCCACCATCTTGCGATATCATGTTGGTTACCGGACTCCGCCGGCGTATAGTAACACCGCGAGCGGTACAAGTCACCTTTCAAGAAGACTGTAACATCAGCATCACCTATGGGATGAAGGAGTGTAGCGTCGTCGAAAAATCTTCCCCGTTCCAAAGAAACCTACCTTACCCTGCTTCCGTGTTGGAGCGCAACCTTGAGGTTGGCAAGGGGAGCCCCCATAAAGAAAACGGAGGATGATGGGGATACTTAAGTAATGTGGTTACTAGATCAACTTGACTCTACAACCGTTTTGGTAATCGTCTGCAGTACATTGAAGTCTTGTATCTTGAGACTACGTGGGGTAAATCAGAAGCTCCCAGTGGTCAACCAGAAAGTATGAGCAACTCATGTGGACCCGTAACCCAAGGGTGTTGCGCTCAATGGTTTGCAACCCCCCCTTTCTCTCTCTCTCTCTCTCTCTCTCTCTCTCTCTCTGAACCCTCACAGACGACCGACCAGGGTCGAAAGTTGGCCCGCGGCCCGGAAAAAAAAAAAAGGCTTGCCCACTACACCACCACCACCACCACCCATCATCACATTTTCTACCTGTTTTGCTTTTTACTTTTTTTTTTTTACAGACACACATTCTAGTGTTGGTAGCCCTCGAGACAAGATGGGTTGAGAATGTCCTGTTTAAGCGAGTGTCTGACCTTTAAGATTCATCTCAGTCAGTCTAGGGTTCCTTGACCTGGACGGCTTCGGATTCTTGCTGTTTCGTACCACGGATGTTGGTTCGTAGCCCCGCAGACGCTGGTTCATAATCTCGAAAATAAACATCTACCGCTATTGTGTCTTATGTCCATGTTGGACTGAAGGATGAATTCTTCTCGTAAGTCCTTCATGCACGACGGTACGATCCTTGAGCACGACGGTACGATCCTTGAGCACGACGGTGCGATCTTTGGGCACGACGGTACGATCCTTGAGCACGGCGGTACGATCTTTGGGCACGACGGTGCGATCTTTGGGCACAACGGTACGATCCTTGGGCACGACGGTACGATCCTTGGGCACGACAGTACGATCCTTTCCGGCGGTACGATCTTTGGGCGGGGATCTTTGGGCACAACGGTACGATCCTTGGGCACGACGGTACGATCCTTGGGCACGACAGTACGATCCTTGGGCACGACGGTACGACCCTTGGGCACGACGGTGCGACCCCTTGGGCACGACGGTGCGACCCTTGGGCACGACGGTACGACCCTTGAGCACGACGACACGACCCTTGGGTTATACCTCCTGTAACACAAATCTTGGCTGCCGCTCTAAAATACAGAAGTCTGTATTATGTATAAAACGGGCAAAGTAAACAGTTTACGAGAGTATCCATATTGATGTCTCAAGGGTTTGCACTTTACATTTGCATCAATAAGCAAGTATTCTGAAGCCAGATGTGTCCATCACATACATTAAGCTCCGTCGACTGTTCTTGTTGAGTCTAGCAGTCCCGCGTACACTCCAGGACTCACTGATGTATGAGATGAAATACTGAGAAAGTATCAATTTACTCAGCTGTACTCACGAGCTGAGGAAGAGGCTTATGAAGGAAATGTACTCACCGGCAACTCCCCCACCTTTGCAGAAGGGAGGCCTGGGAATGGTTAAGGGGAGGAGGGTGTGTGTGTGTGTGTGTGTGTGTATGTTCATAAATGCTGTCGAACCCTATGCAAATCCTTCACTCTGCCGTGTGGCATTGCGATGACGGGTCAATAACGCACGACTAACCCAGTCGGAAGGGGGCCGGCTTACCTCCCCCTCTCACAACAGTGACGTTTGCCAACAAAAGGGCCCCGACCTGACGTTACTCCAAAGACCAGTTGAACGTAAGGAATGCTTGGGTTGCGAAAACGGGAGGGGAAGAGAGGGAGGAGGAGGAGGATGGGTGGTTTCGTTCGCAAGGAGGAGGAGGAGATGCTACAGTGCTCCGCTGATGAGGGTGTGGTGGTAGTGGTGCCGACGTTCGAATAGGCCACTGCTCCACCCTGTGGTGGGTAGGGAGTGAGGAGTGAGGGGGTTTTCCCAGCGGGGCATCGGGGGGGCCAGTGGCGAGGTAGTGTTTAGTATTAGGGGTGACTATACTAATGGGATGATCAGTTTTTAGTGGGCTTACGCCAATAGGTAAGGTCCGTAGAAGGCTACGTGGGTTTACATGAGTAGGTAGGGCCTTCAGGGGGTTACGTGGGTTTACATCAGTAGGTAGAGCTTCAGGGGGCTACGTGGGTTTACAGCAGTAGGTTGGGTCTTCACGGGGTTACGTGGGTTTACATCAGTAGGGAGGGCCATCAGGAAGCTACGTGGGTTTACATTAGTAGACAGGGCCCTCAGAAGGCTACATGGGTTTACATCAGTATGAAGGTCCTCTGGAGGCTACTTGAATAGGTTTACTTAAGTACACCTCAGAGTATAAGTGGGCTCATGTGACTAGTTTACCATCATGTCACTACGTAACGGAGGGAGGGGGGGGGGGTAGTACCATGGGGTTAATGTCATCCACTTGATGACATCAGTGGGTTAACAAAGGTGAATTCACATCAGTGGATTACTGTTGATAGCCATTTGCAGTGGTTTGGTTACCTCTGTGTCAACTCCAGTGGGAAACACTTAATCAGCACAAGGGAGAGTATGAGTGAGTTAGTAAACATAGGATTTAACTTCAAGTGGTTTAACACTAGGTGTTAGAATGACGGGACAAAATACAGGCTATCATTAACTTGAAATCAGAAAATTAACATGATCTGGATGCATAATTGTGCGTTGAAATTACGAGTTTAACATCTAGAGTTGAATGTCTGTTAGTGATGATAAATAGATTTATTAACTGGTTCACTTTTGTGGGCACATCACTAGGTTTGCTCCAGTGAATTTACATTTGTGGGTTCAGTGTAATTAGTTCATACTAATGAGATTAAGAAGCTCATTGAATCAGTGGGTTCACTTGAATGAGTTTACGTGTGTAGGGTTCATTTCAATGAGTTTACATCGGTGGGGTTCATCGAGTTTACATTGGTGGGTTCAAGTTCACACTGGCAACACCTATGAGTTATCATTATTGGGTTACCATGAGAGAGTTGACGTCCTTTGGTCAACTTTCTCTGGATGACCATATTCTCAAGTGCGTTCGAGTGTCTGTGTGAAGTCAGTCCATGCTGACTTCACCCCTGCCATCTCTGTCTAACTTTCCAGCCTTCGTGAATGCAGTGAAAGCAGGGTTTTGATCCCACCTTGTTTATGTCAATCTAGAAAACGGTTGGTCTCTTTTGCTTTCTAGGTCTAATGATGTGTTTTCAGTTACTGATGATCAGTGATGATGTAATTAAGCAGTTAATTACTCCATGTGATTAAGGAAGTACAGTGAGGGAAGTATGTATATATAAGAAGGACTCCACGTAGCCTTATGTCTTGATGACTAGTACGGTTCTGCCACCAGTGGTGGCTGGGAATGACACCAATCACTGCACTGCCACCAGTGGTGGCAGGAACGACACCTAACCCTGCTCCTCCGCCAGTGGTGGCAGGTGTGACAACGCCAGACACCGCATGCATTAAATTAATTGCGAACAAACAATGTGCTCTGATTACCACATTTAGAAAAAAAAAAAGATAAAGAGGAGGGAATTATGGACCTTACACTCGTAAAAGATTTGAGACTTATTTACATATTCGGATCAGGAGATAAAAGGCATTTGTTGACATTTTTGAGCCTTTAATGGCTTCATCTATTTAGTGCCATCATCCCCCGAGATTGACCCCTCTTATGGGCCTAAATGTCCAGGCTGTGTTGTGGTCATGTGGCGAGGGGGGGGGGGGGGGGGGGGATACGGGGATTCACCCTCTCCCCCCCTCACTTGTTTCCAGGGGTGATGGAGATATTATATGGAAAACGGGAATGACCTGTCTAGTCGTGTTTTGCGAATATATATATATATATATATATATATATATATATATATATATATATATATATATATATATATATATATATATATATATATATATATATATATATATATATATATATATATATATATATACCAATGAGAAGCATCGTTTTTGTCATTCCACATAATCCTATCCTTCTCCATCCTTCCACAGTCAATCCAATCTTCCAGGTCTGTATATTGTTACGATTTCCTCGATGTCATCTCCACATCTCCTCCCAGGACCTCTTATAACTGGTCTTCTCCCAATCTGTGGTTAGTTACGAGCTTCCTTACGTTTTCTCTCACCATCCCTTCTCTCTAGATGGGGGTCCCAGCCATCTCAAACTCAGCCTCTATCGTTCTTATCCTTTAGTGATAGTACGCTTTTAAGTTCCTTGTGTTTCGACGTCTAGTATTCTGTCCAGCTTGATCTTAACCTGGATGGTGTTGACAATGGTCTTTTGCATCATTCGTTGGGAGGGTCTTTGTCTCAGCTGCAGGAGGTAAGGCTGGTGTGGGGACATTGGGGGAGGGTCTTTGTCTCAGCTGCAGGAGGTAAGGCTGGTGTGGGGACAATGGGGGAGGGTCTTTGTCTCAGCTGCAGGAGGTAAGGCTGGTATGGGGACGTTTGGGGAGGGTCTTTGTCTCAGCTGCAGGAGGTAAGGCTGGTGTGGGGACGTTTGGGGAGGGTCTTTGTCTCAGCTGCAGGAGGTAAGGCTGGTGTGGGGACATTGGGGGAGGGTCTTTGTCTCAGCTGCAGGAGGTAAGGCTGGTGTGGGGACATTGGGGGAGGGTCTTTGTCTCAGCTGCAGGAGGTAAGGCTGGTGTGGGGACATTGGGGGAGGGTCTTTGTCTCAGCTGCAGGAGGTAAGGCTGGTGTGGGGACGTTTGGGGGGAGGGTCTTTGTCTCAGCTGCAGGAGGTAAGGCTGGTGTGGGGACATTGGGGGAGGGTCTTTGTCTCAGCTGCAGGAGGTAAGGCTGGTATGGGGACGTTTGGGGAGGGTCTTTGTCTCAGCTGCAGGAGGTAAGGCTGGTATGGGGACGTTTGGGGAGGGTCTTTGTCTCAGCTGCAGGAGGTAAGGCTGGTGTGGGGACGTTTGGGGAGGGTCTTTGTCTCCGCTGCAGGAGGTAAGGCTGGTGTGGGGACATTGGGGGAGGGTCTTTGTCTCAGCTGCAGGAGGTAAGGCTGGTGTGGGGACATTGGGGGAGGGTCTTTGTCTCAGCTGCAGGAGGTAAGGCTGTTGTGGGGACGTTGGGGGAGGGTCTTTGTCTCAGCTGCAGGAGGTAAGGCTGGTGTGGGGACGTTGGGGGAGGGTCTTTGTCTCAGCTGCAGGAGGTAAGGCTGGTGTGGGGACATTGCTGAGTGTGTAAGTCTCTGACCCACAGGAATGTGTTTCTTCTCAGAAATGGAGACGACTTACATACACTGTATTCTGTCATATTTTTGTTTTGTTCTTTCTCCATAGTTTTTTTGTCTCGGTTCACTCCATGACTGACAGACATACTCCAGAGTTTGAAACTTCAGTTGTTTGTGATAGTATCAAGTGATTTCATCTTATATTCAATCCTTTCTCGATCTCTTTCCAAATCCAGTAACCTGAGATTTGACTTGGTTCATGATCAATACGCTCTCATTAATACTCTCTCTCCCATATTTTCGTCCCTTCCTGGAGTGAATCTTTACCCATTTCCCGCCGGCAAATATCATTTGCATATGCAAGAGTTGCGGACGGTGAGACTTGATGTTAGTGTACAGTTTTGACGATCTCATCAAAATATGTTATGAATAATCATGGGGTCGAATGCACGACCCTGTTTCAGTCCAATGGTTAAATCAAACGATTTGTCCTCTTTCATAAAAGCTCATTAAACTTTCTTGTGCAGGAAATATAGATACTTTTTTATTGCTTCTATCATCTAGCTATTCACTTCACAGTGTGACATGCATAACTTGCACCTAGATACGAAGCCAAAAGCTTTCTGTAGATCAACGTTAGATAGCGTTTACAACTTAACGTTAAATTCTCCAAAACCTGGTCCTTGGTCACGAAGGTCAGAGAGAATCAAACGAGCCCAACCTGACCTCAGCTCCACATCCGGACAATAACGGTCTCGCTTGACTCAACTTAGTGTATTTAGTGATGGACTTTCTATAGTCTTACCTTGTTTGATATTGTTCTTCTGTGTTTCCTCAACTGTGAGTTTTTCTGTATTTCTGTTTCCATATATTGTATTTAGACTGTAACTCATACTACCCTTAATGATATTGTTAATTTGTATTGCTTTCGGTGTTTTCCCCTACTTTTATGTGCTATGTACTGTGTTTTGTTTTTTTTCTCCGACAGTGTTTCATAGATATATTTTGTTTGCGTTTTTCAAAAAATATATGTATTCATATATGCACTCGTATATGTAATTCTGTATGTCCTCATATATGTACTCACACATATAGGCTACTCTAAGATACGTATGTATATATATCCTCATCTATAAACGCACCCTTCCACAGTCATTTGCATATATGGGAGGTGTCACATGAGCTACTGGCTCGTTGGCTTATTGTTACATTAAGGGCGTCTCTCTCATGTTATGTGGCACCTTTCCTGAGGAGCTGATGCGAGTGTTGTGGTCGCCTGGTGTGTGTGTGTGTGTGTGTGTGCCGCTTACACGTAGGAGAGAGAGAGAGAGAGAGAGAGAGAGAGAGAGAGAGAGAGAGAGAGAGAGAGAGAGAGAGAGAGAGAGAGAGAGAGAGAGAGAGAGGAGATGGAGGTCCACTTCCTTCATACTAATCCTATGTTTGTAAACTACCCTGTCCATTCGAGAGAAAATCCCTGACATATACGTCGACCCAAATGAACAAAACGTGGAGAGTCCATGTTAAGGCATAGGAACACGTCTGGGGTGCCTTACAACTCTCCCTTGTTGTTAAAAGTGGACGAGAGACAGAGGGAGGGAGAGGGAGGGGTTGGCCACTCCGCCGTAACAAGGACCCAACTGGCCATTTGGTTGTTATTGGCGTGACGAGATCGCTTACTACCGCCGAGTGAACCTCTCTCATATTCAAACGAAGGGAATATACCATGACAGACTGCTGCAGCTCGTGGCTATATGGTAGTTCCTTCCAGGGGGATGCAGTAGGCGAAGCGACCATCGTGCATTGTAAGACAAAGGCCGTAATTCTTTGGAGTTTTATTGATGGAGTTAGACTCAGGTGACGACGTCTCTCCGCTGGCCCCCAACACCAGCTGCTGGTGGCGTGACGTAGGGAAGGGGGGGAGAGTAAACTGGTCTTGTGTTTCAGCCATTGAATGCCGTCACTTGATTGGCTAACGAACTAAAAGCATGTAATATCTTTACTGAGTTTCCCTGGCGTACGCTTGATAAAACACACGCGACATTTGCACGTTGACAGTTCGCAAGGCGTCAATGGCTTCTGATTCTGCATGTACGTTTGTTTTGATAGTACTCACCTCACGAGGAGTGTAAGTTGTAAACGATTATTTGAAGGACAAGGACATCAGTATTATCTATGATGGCAATGGGGAAGACGTCTGGTGATTTTACAAAGACGAGGAGAATAATGCTCGACAATGAACAGGAGGAAGTCAGTATATTATACATGATCCCATGTAGCGGATGTAAAAATTAAGAAAAAGCTTACTTTGGACAGACTGGTCGAGGGTTTATGATCACAGGATGGACGTCCAACGACACAGGACTTCAAATGCCATAGTGATACATATCGTCAATACTTCACATCTTTCTAGATGGAGTGAGGCACAGGTGGACACCAGAGCATAGATCAGTGCACGAGAAAAGCCTTTGAAGCAGCGTAAATCTCTCTCTCAAAGACTCCGTGATGAAATCCTCGGTGGGTTTCCTGGCGTGGCCAGGTTAGCTGTGTGTCGTACAGTACACGACCAATACCAGGTGTGCACTGCGTCTGGCTGATCAGGACCGCCATGTGACCCACGCGACGCTTAACGGATGTATTCCCTTTGTTTACTGCTCTACCTCAATGTTTATGTCAGTCCACTGATGAAGTCCGTTGTGACGAGACGGTCTGATTGAAGCTTCACTTCAACCTTGTGCATATTACCATCGCAACTCCAATATATGATAAGTTCCCAAGTGCACTTTTGTGTAATGATCACATCGTCAGGAGAGATACGAGAATTAAGTTAGAAATCATAGTGTTGTCCTTCATCCCCTGTATTGCTGTGTTTTACCCCCGTACTGACTTGCCTCATCCCCCCGTACTGATGTGCCTTATCCCCCCGTACTGATGTGCCTTATCCCCCCGTACTGATGTGCCTTATCCCCCCGTACTGATGTGCCTTATCCCCCCGTACTGATGTGCCTTATCCCCCCGTACTGATGTGCCTCATCCCCCCGTACTGATGTGCCTCATCCCCCGGTAATGATGGAAGTAAAAACCAGTTTTCAATATTATCTGAAATGTAATGCAATTTTTCCGTAGAGTCGAACCGTTTTCTTTCAAGGTTGACAACTCGAGGAAGGTGTAATTTTCAATCATTTGATGTAGCTAAACAAAATAAAATGAATAAACAAGTAACTATTTATCCCATACATAGTTGAGGTATTACAGCTATTACAGAACTAGGAAGTTATGATGGTAACTGATTAACTGATCATAACAGACTTTAAGATCAAGGAGGGGTTGGATAATTCTGCTCTGGATTGCACGTGAGTGAGGTATACATTTAGGCTTCCCAAGGTAATGTATATACACACACACACACACACACACACACACATACATATATATATATATTTTTTTTTTTTTTCTTTTATACTTTGTCGCTGTCTCCCGCGTTTGCGAGGTAGCGCAAGGAAACAGACGAAAGAAATGGCCCAACCCCCCCCCCCCCCCATACACATGTACATACACACGTCCACACACGCAAATATACATACCTACACAGCTTTCCATGGTTTACCCCAGACGCTTCACATGCCTTGATTCAATCCACTGACAGCACGTCAACCCCTGTATACCACACGACTCCAATTCACTCTATTCCTTGCCCTCCTTTCACCCTCCTGCATGTTCAGGCCCCGATCACACAAAATCTTTTTCACTCCATCTTTCCACCTCCAATTTGGTCTCCCTCTTCTCCTCGTTCCCTCCACCTCCGACACATATATCCTCTTGGTCAATCTCTCCTCACTCATTCTCTCCATGTGCCCAAACCATTTCAAAACACCCTCTTCTGCTCTCTCAACCACGCTCTTTTTATTTCCACACATCTCTCTTACCCTTACGTTACTTACTCGATCAAACCACCTCACACCACACATTGTCCTCAAACATCTCATTTCCAGCACATCCATCCTCCTGCGCACATCTCTATCCATAGCCCACGCCTCGCAACCATACAACATTGTTGGAACCACTATTCCCTCAAACATACCCATTTTTGCTTTCCGAGATAATGTTCTCGACTTCCACACATTTTTCAAGGCTCCCAAAATTTTCGCCCCCTCCCCCACCCTATGATCCACTTCCGCTTCCATGGTTCCATCCGCTGACAGATCCACTCCCAGATATCTAAAACACTTCACTTCCTCCAGTTTTTCTCCATTCAAACTCACCTCCCAATTGACTTGACCCACACCCCTACTGTACCTAATAACCTTGCTCTTATTCACATTTACTCTCAACTTTCTTCTTCCACACACTTTACCAAACTCAGTCACCAGCTTCTGCAGTTTCTCACATGAATCAGCCACCAGCGCTGTATCATCAGCGAACAACAACTGACTCACTTCCCAAGCTCTCTCATCCCCAACAGACTTCATACTTGCCCCTCTTTCCAGGACTCTTGCATTTACCTCCCTTACAACCCCATCCATAAACAAATTAAACAACCATGGAGACATATATATATATATATATATATATATATATATATATATATATATATATATTATTTTTTTTTTTATTATACTTTGTCGCTGTCTCCCGCGTTTGCGAGGTAGCGCAAGGAAACAGACGAAAGAAATGGCCCAACCCCCCCCCCCCCATACACATGTATATACATACGTCCACACACGCAAATATACATACATATATATATATATATATATATTTTTTTTTTATTATACTTTGTCGCTGTCTCCCGCGTTTGCGAGGTGAGGTAAGGTGAGGTGAGAATATATATATATATATATATATATATATATATATATATATATATATATATATATATATATATATATATATATATATATATATATATATATATATATATTTACAGAGTAAACACTGATTCATACATTTTACACTTAGTTGAACATTAAGTGATGAATAGTTTCAGTAATACGGTAGTTAACATATCTATCACATATCCTAACTGTCCAATTGCTTAGCTATGCATTTGTTCATGGGTTGTTTATGACGTTCAGAATGGGTGGCATATGACTGTTCTCATGTCTATCTGTGCGACCTCTGATTGGAATAAGTTGATTGTAGTGACGATTAGCGGTCCATGGAGGAGGGGCGTCGAGGGGGGTGGAGGATGTGTTTTTGACTGGGAGGAGGAAGTGTCAGCAATCTGCCGCCAAACTGCCGTGTGTGCTGCCAGTGTTGGTCGGAGAGGATGAACAGGTTCAGCGAGATGAGGGCGTCTTGGTCGGTGGTATAAGATGGGTCCAGGATGATTTCTGTATGCTCCTCTCTGCACTCTTGATAGCTGGTCCCTCTGTGCAGCTGTTCATGAGGGCGGCCAGACCGGGGAGGTGTAGGATACCTTAGGCGAAATGTGGATGATATGAATATTCTTGAATTCGGTTGGCAGGACGCCTAGTAACTCCTTTCGGATGAGAAGGTACAGACGGTACAAGGAAGATTTGATGGTAGTGCTGAAAGAAAATGACCCTTCCAGTCTAAACAGTTTTCTATAATAACACCATGATGTTTGAAGTCCCTGACTACCTGGAGGATGTCTGTCACATGTGATATCAGGGAGCAGGAAGTTGTCTACACACACACGTTGATGTGCATCATCACAGTTTTAGTTGGGTTGATGGTGGCGTCGTTGGCCATAGTCAGCTCCTGAAGGCTGCTGCTGATGTGCTGAAGGGCACTGAGGCCAGGAGAGTTGATGCTGATGATGATACCGAGGATGGAGTCATCTTCTTACTTGCAGCGGTGGTTTGTGTTCTTCAAAGCGTCAATAATAAGGATGAGGAAGAAGAGCGGCCCCATCTCATTGCCTTGTGGTACACCGCATGTTAAGGGTTGTGAGGTCGATGTGGCTGTCCTCTTAAGCTGGACGTCTTGGTGTCACCTAACCCAGGAGGTCCACCGCCAACCACGAGACGAGACACCACCGTAGTTCCAGCCACCGTAGTTCCAGGCCGACGGCTTTCTTTATGATGATGTTATGGTCCACTTCATCGAAGGTGCCACCGAGGTCTTGCGCTTCTCAAGTTGCGGTAAATGAAGTTAGGAAGCTGACGAAAACTTCATGTTTCCAAACTGCCGAGGGTCTACTGAATCAGTAATGTCAGCGTAGGTCCAGTCAAACACAAAACTTTCACAAATTAGACTCGGGATTTGGGGTGATTGCATCAGGTCGTAAGCTATTAAGAGACTCTGGGTCGGTGGATTTGGGTAGTGGAGTGACATGTTCAGTCTTACAAGCTGCAGGGCATGTACGTTTTACACTCGTGTTGACTCGTCTCTTAACCTTGTCTTTATTGCTACGTATGTATGCTCACACACACACACACACACACACACACACACACACACATCAGCCTAGGCCAGATGCCCATTTATCGACCAGCCCGATGGGAGGATGAACACCTGGGTTGGGTGTGTGCAGGCTGCCACACTCAGCACTCGAACCCAAGGGTATCCTACTCCACTCTGGCCCGTACTAACTCATGGTCAGTAACGCTAATCATCTCACGACTGAGTCCCGTACGTGTGTGTGTGTGTGTATGTGTGTGTGTGTGTGTGTGTGTGTGTGTGTGGGTTGCTACAGGATGTGTTATGCACCTAAGCCTGCTACTGCTGCTGCTGCTCCCTGTGAATGGCTCCACACTCGACCCTCGGGGGTGAGTCGTCCCCTCTGACCCTCAGGGGAGGGTGGTGAGGGGAGGGGGGGGGGGGAGTCTGTGATGGAAGACAGTACTGTACAACTTGATCTCCCTCTGGCGTCAAGGAAATACACGGGGAGCCTCTCCCTGAGGTACTTCGAGAAGAAAGATCCTTCACACTCGACCTTCTCATGTAATATCATGTCTCTCACGTATTCTTATCTTTTCTAAGAGCTCTCTTTCTCCCACCTTCCTCCTCCTCCTCTTCTTTCTTCGTCCTTCTCCTCCTCCTCCTCCTCCTTCTATTCTTTCAGCTCCCCTTATCCCCTCCTGCCTCACTCCCTGGGCGACCTGGAGAATTACACTTACTGAGGAATCTAGCCGGCCAACAATGACATTCTCCGAACCCGTGTCAAAAGCAGCTTTACCTGAGGGTCAAGGGAACTTCATTTTTTTTTTCTTCCACTTCCCTGAGTTCTGCGTCTTGCTCCGTGTGATCGTGAGGTCGCCGCGTGGCTGGGTATCACCACCTATCCCCTAAGACCCCAAGAACCAAGGAGGACGTCAAAGGCTGCAGCGTCCATAGCCAGGCACGTGTGAGCTAGTGTCGTCACTTCATCATTCCATTCTTGGATCTGATGATTCACGGCGCAAGCTGACAGTTGTTGGTGAGGAGGAGGGGGAAGGTGGAGGTTGGATGCGTGGCAGAGGGAGGGGGAGGTTCGAGCCTTGGTCATCTACGACACATGGGGGTCCAGATGGGTGGTAACGGTAGTTGCTTCCCTCTGGGGTGCTAGACGAACTGTTAGCGTCAGATGTGGCCATGCGTCTCATCCCTTCCCACCCCTCATCTGGCATCCTCCTTCTCCCTCCGTCCTTCGCTCTTCTGACATTCTTCCCCTCCCCCCCTGTCCCTCACTCCCTCTCTCCTCTAGCATCCTTCCCTCCCTCCGTCCCTCCTCTGGCTCCCTTTTCACCTTCCTTGTGTCCTTTATTTGGCACTCTCCTCCCTCCCTCTTACTTTTACCGCCCTTCACTCCCTCTAACTCTCCTCTAGCATCCTTCCCATCCTCCATCCTTCCTCTAATAGCATCTCCTCCCTCTCTCCTTCCTCCGAAACCCTTTCTTCCTTCCGTCCCTCCCTCTCTGAACTAGATAGACAGGCCGTTGTTGTCTGTCCCTCTGTTTGTCCGTCATCAAGAACCTTTGACGCAGTTCCACGATGCCTAACACCAGAAACCAACACTTCCTGACGGCGGTGTGATGATGGTGTCACTCACGCGCCCCTGGTGATCGTGGTGAGACGTCCACAGGTCTCAGGTCATGATCCTGGAAGGGAAGCGAAAGGCTACTGTGGTCTGGGGTAGAGGCGGGCGGAGGGTAGGTACGTTGCGGGAGACCAGAATTGTGTAGGATAAGTCTGGGAAAGGAGCTGACTGTGTGATCTATAGCAACTGCCATTTCAAATGCCTCTGTGAAAAAGAAATAAGATTAACCACACACACTGCTTGGTTCCTTATCTGCAGAAATCTTGGTTGCCTCTGCCCGTATACCTTGGCCGCCTATGATTGTAAACCTTGGTTGCCAGTAACTGTAAACCTTGGTTACATACGATTGTAAACCTTCGATAACATTCATCTTTCTCAATCCTTTCTATAAACGGAGCAACAGCTCAAAAGAAAGAAAATCCCGACATCTTAGCAGGATTCCCAGGCACACTTAGCTATTTCCATAATGTAGGTTTCCCAAGATAGCGCAGTTGTTACAATAGTGCCAAGTATGTTCCCTGAGTCAAGAGGTGGAACTGGAAGTACAGAACCGTCAGAGAAGAGGAGAGAAAGTTGGGAAGGATCGTCGGTGTAGAGAGATGGGAAGAAACCGGGCTCCTGAGGCATTTGCCTTAACCAGATTTCGTCTACCCTCTCTGAGGTATCCTGTCCACGTCTGAGTACACTGAGGAAGCTGGGTTGAAACGAGATGCAGATAGAGTGAGGGAAGAAAGAGCGTATTTGAAGGATGTGGAGGAATGCAGTGTTGAGTCGTCAGCATGTAGTACACTTGGTTACATGTAGAAGAATGGAAATCAGTGATGAAAAGGAGAAAAGCATCCTTCCCTCTCCTCTCCTCTCTCCTGAAGGAGAAACTAGGGATACGTGTATGTGTGTGTGTTTTTTTTTCCTCCTTCGTCGGACTTCAGGGCCTGCCAGCCAGCTTGTCCCTTCCCCTACGCCGCCCTAAAGGGCCGACGAGCGGGGCTGTAATTGGATATCAGGATCAACTCCAGTGGACATGAGTTTGGACTTTGCTGAAATGATTGTCCTCAAGTCGACGTCAAACCTGGTTTGTCCATCTCTTTAGGGTCGACATGCTTCTGCCTCCTGTGTCCTGATCTCCCGACACTCCAGACATACCTTGGTGTGTCGTAAGATCAAGACACGGTTGATTGGCAATACGGCATTGCCTCACTCAGGGCATCGAATGGCCGTTCCCCATGAAGTGTAATGGATTGATTGGTGACTACATGTGAAAGATTTAGAACGGGAGAGCTGGGCATTTGGAAGATGGTTAGATGTGGTGACAAGGAGGAGTTCACCTGGAATCATGAGGGCTTGAGAGATAGATAGATAGATAGATAGATTAACAGATAGATATACGAATAGATGCACAGATAGATAGACAGATAAATATATAGATAGATGGATATGTAGGCAAATGTCAGATACATAGATTGGATATATAGGTAAATGATAGATGGGTAAAGAAGCATAGTTAGATAAACAGCAAAAAACATGGTGATAGATACAGAGAGAGAGAGAGAGAGAGAGAGAGACAGAGAGAGAGAGAGAGAGAGAGAGAGAGAGAGAGAGAGAGAGAGAGAGAGAGAGAGAGAGAGAGAGAGAGAGAGAGAGAGAGAGAGAAAGAGAGAGAGAGAGAGAGAGAGCAGAGCCAATCCTGCATTTACTGCAAACTCAAAGTAAACCATCAACTAACAACATATAACCAATGACTTACCAGATCGACCACCCACCCTCCCTCCCAGGGCCACGCCCCCGTAAACAATTTACATTTAACCCTTCCCCATCATCTCCCCCCCCCCCCCCTTTAGGAGGTAAACTCAACAGCCTCTCGATTATGTATCATCATTTAGATCAACTCTTCTCGTAGAATTACGTCGAGAATAAACTTTCGATTCAAAATTCCTTTCTTGTTTTTATTGGTGTGTGTGTGTGTGTGTGTGTGTGTGTGTGTGTGTGTGTGTGTGTGTGTGTGTGTGTGTGTGTGTGTGTGTGTGTGTGCCCGATAACACTATCAATATTGATGCTTCTGATGTGTAGAAAATGAGAATAGGTTTTACCAATTTACTTTACGGTATATGTAATTCATGTTAGATTACTTTATTGATAGCAAAAAAACTGAAATTGCATTTGCCTTGTAGTCGTATTGTGTAATTCTTAATGTAATCATATAATTTGTGACGACAATATCCTGGATAGATTGCTATAGATAAGTCTTATCTTCGAGAAACTGGCAGATTATCGGCTTTCTTATCGGGAATCCAGATTTCCAGATTGGAAAACTTTATCTTGAAGAGAAAATTAGACCCACCTACACAACCTTGATAAAGCATACTGTATGACGGGATCACAAGTAAATGTAATCTAACTCAGAACCTCTTCGCTCTAGCATGGTCTTGGCCCCCACCACTGAGGGTAATCCATTTCCGTAGAATTTCAACCTTGATGTTTATCTCTGTAATCATCTCGACCTTATGTATCCCATGTCTGGCGCCTCAGGGGGTGTCTGTCTCGCCTTCCATGCTTGATTAGGTTACAGAGCAAATTATCACATCACTGCCACTGTTGTGGAGTTTTACGTCCACGGAAACATGGTTTCTCTATATATCCTTTTACGCTATATATATATATATATATATATATATATATATATATATATATATATATATATATATATATATATATATATATATATATATATATATATATATATATATATATATATATATATATATATATATATATGTATATATATATATATATATATATATATATATATATATATATATATATATATATACATATATATGTATATATATATATATATATATATATGTATATATATATATATATATATATATATATATATATATATATATATATATATATATATATATATACTGTGCACAAGTAGCGAGTCTACATAAGATGTAGGTAAATCGTTTGGTTTTACGTAGGTGTGGAAAATATTTCTCAGTTCACTCCCAGCTCAACATGGTCAGCACCGATTTCCTTGCGTCAACAGTGATCTTCCTAGTAGAAATGAACCCTGATCTCTGTCTCACACTTCAGAAGCTTGCGTTCACATATTCCCTTTCCTCAGCAAACACAAATTTGACATACAGATACACATCAAAATGATCAAAAAAAGAAAAGAAAGTCAAAATGTATCCTCTCAACTCAGTTTTAAACACAGCCCAATCAGACATACACTCATCTGAAACTACACTCCCCAGACATACACGAGTTACTCTTTCCCGTTTGCCCTCTGGGCACCATCCATCTCTCCACCACTCCAAACACCGTCTCAACAGCTCCCAAGACCCTTCAAACCTAAGATGCAACTCCCACACTTACTGATAATGTGCCACACACACACACACACACACACACACACACACACACACACACACACACACACACACACAGAGGAGAGAGAGTATGAGAATCAGTGTGAGGCGGAGAGAATGAGTCAGGGTTGGAGGATGCAGGAGAAGGATCACTCATGGAGAAAGGGAAGATGGGTAGATGATAGGATGGTACCCATTTTCTTTTATGTTAGCAGAGACGGCACGAGCGGCTAGATACATTAATCAAGGCCATCTCGTCTACGATATATATATATATATATTTTTTTTTTTTTTTTTTTTTTTTTTTTTTAATACTTTGTCGCTGTCTCCCGCGTTTGCGAGGTAGCGCAAGGAAACAGACGAAAGAAATGGCCCAACCCCCCCCCCCCCATACACATGTACATACACACGTCCACACACGCAAATATACATACCTACACAGCTTTCCATGGTTTACCCCAGACGCTTCACATGCCTTGCTTCAATCCACTGACAGCACGTCAACCCCTGTATACCACATGACTCCAATTCACTCTATTTCTTGCCCTCCTTTCACCCTCCTGCATGTTCAGGCCCCGATCACACAAAATCTTTTTCACTCCATCTTTCCACCT
>NC_092226.1:5525552-5560552 GCF_036320965.1 Panulirus ornatus | reverse complement strand
AAAAACTTCGCCTAGATCGCCTCTATAGGATAACGCCCTAATTAGGTTGGGGGGTAGAGGGTGGAACCGATACAGTGAGGGAGGTACGCGCTCTTCTCCCGCCGCCTAGGATGAAAAGACACACACACACACACACACACACACACACACACACACACACACACACACACACACACACACACTGATAGGGAAGAAAGGTTCAGAAGGGTCATAACCCAATGCCCTGAAGACAGTTCAACAAAAGGAAATGCCCACAACACACAGATGGTCAGCGATAACGGGCGGGCAGGAGGAGGGGGAGAAGAGGAAGAGGAGGAGGAGGAGAAGGAGGAGAACCAGCGGCATGAAGACTGAGGCAGCGAGAGGCAGACCTGAGAACGAGGGGACACTACAGAGGGACGCGGGGAATAAAGTGAAGCTGTAGGATGACATGCACTGTTGGTGACAGAACAACCACGGAAACATCATTGGTCCAGAAGAAGCCAGGGTTAGAAATAGGCAACCATATACAAGAGCAATGCTTGCTTGTTGGCCAAGAAGGAGGGGGTTTGGTAGAAGAGTACCAGAAACACGAAGGGCGAAGAATTAACCGTGTTGGATTTGGCAGGAACGTGAGTGGCGTCGAAATGAGGTAGATTAGTAAAGCAGGAGATTGGCAGACGTAAACCACTGCTGATGATTGGACTGGAAGGAGACGAGACGATCTTCCAGACAAAGCTAAAAGGATGAAAAATTGGAGGGTATGTTTCATCACAGAACTGTTAGAAGATGCGGAAATGTTAAACGCATTTGTTTTAATTATCACGAAAGTAATAAGGAGAAAGGTAATCAGATGGTAAACTAGTAAGAATGAGTGATTCCAACTCCATACAGAACGACTTGGAGGCTCTGGGTTCGCATGGAGACGGACGTAGTAGAATCATGGTGACAAAAGTTCATACAATGTTTACAGTAAAATTTCCTAAACCAGCGTATCAGTAAACACAGTGGGGGATCGAGAGAGAGAGAGGGAGTGACTGACACGCCATTATAACGAGACCTTATCTTGGCACACACACTAACAGACATTATATAAGATACACTAAACGGAAAATGTGATCATTTCATCTTGAAGTTTGATTATGTGGCTAATGAAGGTGTGAAAAGAGAATAGACTAGACCAAGCTCAAAAAAGGAGGTACAATTATGGAAGTTATACAATTTCTGTGGTAATATAAACAAGGATATGGAGTTCGGTAGCCAGACACCAGAGCATCCCAGTGGAAGGTTCTGCGAAATATGCAATGGATTTGGAACATGGTTATCTTAAACCTCAGATACTAAGGGAAAGAAAGTTGAGAGGGAGAGGGAGAAGTGTGCGTCAATAAAACGTATCAAAAAGCCACGAAGCTTCGTGATTCCTTGAGACAAAGATGCAGGCAGTGCCCCAGCCAAGCCAGCATATGAATAGTACACAAGAACAAGAAAAGACACACACACAGCGAAAGAAGATCTCGATATGAATATCGTCTATCAGATGGAAATTAGCTGCAGGAATCTGTTCGTGTTTAAGACTCGGGGGCGTAGACCTTGTCTCCAACCTATTACTGAGCCTCACATCATCAGAATAGTAAAGGAGACAAACTACTTGGGGGCAAATCGTAAGGCCGAAACTAGAACGTGTTTTCTCAGGTATGGTCAACGACATGAGAAAAATATAAAGAGGTACAAAGAGCTAATAAAGAAGATCCAGAGGAAGACAAGAAAGATGGGTACCAGAATCAAGAAAGATTAATCACAGAAACAAAATAAGGTTAGAGGCCTTAAATTTGTCCACCATTGAATAAAGAAGAGTAAGGGGTGACTTGAAGATGACCAATAAGTTTGTAAGTTAGATTCTCGATATCAAGTGTGAATAGTTCTTCAAAAGACGCAAAGATAGAACAACCAGAGGGCGTAACATGAGCCTGAACGAGAAATTTGTTACGAAAGATGAAAAAAGAAAAAGAAAGATTACTTTTGTAGCATATGAATGGTGGATGACTGAAATAAACTGAAAAATGATGAAGTCGTTAATGTATGGACAGCTCACGAAAGTTTTGAAGAGAAAGAAAGTTGTTGGATAGTGAAGATTCGAGAGATGGAAGAGGCAGGGCACCACACCGAAGTAAAACTCCCTCCCTCCCTCCCTCCCCGTACAGTACATATAGGTGACCACACCATAGGTATATACTCTCTCTCTCTCTCTCTCTCTCTCTCTCTCTCTCTCTCTCTCTCTCTCTCTCTCTCTCTCTCTCTCTCTCCTAAGAGCATCGAAAAGGCATTCCAACGACACGCAAATGACCCTACCTTGCTTCACTTGGCGCATGGGCGCCACAGTCATCGCCACTATATACTGCTCGTAGTCACACATAAACACCAGTGACCTTTAACACCTCCTCTCAAGTGCCAATTAGAGAAAATGAGGCTTAACGAGGCTCTAATGACCTCCCCCCCCCCCCACCCGGCGGTTTGCGTCAAGCAGTTGAACGACGTGGAGAAGCACGAGACTCATGCTCAACGCTTCCCTAAACAGTTCACTGGAACAGGAGTTTACGTAGATGTACTTGCTCTGAGTATACAAAACTCGTGTGTGAACAGCTGTACATCTGAGTTATACGATCAATTCCTTACACGAATATGTCCAAATATTCGTGTACAGTCTTGGATTGATATTCGCAATCACATGTGTGTGAAGACGAAATATTTATAGACAATCTTGAATAAATATTTGGAGACAGAAGTGTGTGTAAATATTAATAAACAAGAAGTGTACACAAACATGCGGGAATGAACACATGCTGAAGGATAAATGCGCGAAGACAGACCAGCTCGTGTGAGGAGAGAGGTTTGAGACTAACACTGTGTTGCTAAGGGGAGTTCAGTTACTGTGTTCTATCTGTTCACGAGAAGAAGAAGAACATTCCTTCATCATGACGGTGAGGTTACCAGAGGTTGTTGAGAGAGAGAGAGAGAGAGAGAGAGAGAGAGAGAGAGAGAGAGAGAGAGAGAGAGAGAGAGAGAGAGAGAGAGAGAGAGAGAGAGAGAGTATATTTTTGGCGACAATGGTTAAATACTGGTCTTCCATTTTCTTCACAGTGAAGCAAACTAAAGATGTTGAACTACACAAGGTCTAATGGTACTATCCAGCACGTCCATCCAACACGTCATCATGACGGTCGACGACGTCATCATGACAGTCAATGACGTCATCATGACAGTCGGGCACATCACCGTGCATGTCAGAATCTCACCTCTCCACATGACTCACTGTTTGACCTCAAGTTAAAAGAAAACGGCAAATATCTTGACCCCCAAGCTAAAGAAAATGGCAAATATCTCATCTTCATTTTTCACTAAATTCGTAAAACACTTAATTTTGTTGTTGTTGTCGTTGTTGTTGTCGTTGTTGTTGTTGTGTTTAGGTTTATACACCACCATCACCAACAGTGTCACTACAATCCCCACCACCACCACCAATCTCCACCACTACCACCATCACCACTACCACCACCACCACTATCTCCCCCACCACTACCACCAGCAACCACCCTCCCTCCCTCCCTCCCTCCACCAATGGCGTTGAAAATGTGAGAGAAACACCTGATTTTCACTGATGCAGCAGACGTTGATTGAACACAAGAGAGAGAGAGAGAGAGAGAGAGAGAGAGAGAGAGAGAGAGAGAGAGAGAGAGAGAGAGAGAGAGAGAGAGAGAGAGAGAGAGAGAGAGAGAAACACACACATACACTTGGCGACAGAGCCCAACCACGCTGGCAAAAACGCCCACTCCGTTCCTACGGAGATAACTTGAGAGAGAGAGAGAGAGAGAGAGAGAGAGAGAGAGAGAGAGAGAGAGAGAGAGAGAGAGAGAGAGAGAGAGAGAGAGAGAGAGAGAGAGGAGGGGAGGAGAGGTGTGGTGTAGTGGAGGGAATTGGAGACTCGTGTTACAGATGGAGGGGCAGGCACTCGCGCCTTTACCCTCCCTGCCTCCCCTCAGAGGCACTCACCGCTGGCACACTGGGAGAGGCACTCACGGCTCTGGGAGGCATCCGTAGCTCGCCCTGTTGTTGTCATCCGGCAGACAAAAAAAAGAGACGAAGATGGAGTGCGGGCCAGAAGCGTAGAGAGAGAGAAAAAAAAAAGGAAAGTGGGTCAGTTGTAGATTTACACCAGTGGCATGTGTGTGTGTGTGTGTGTGTGTGTGTGTGTGTGTGTGTGTGGCCTCGGTGGCGCCACAAGGCGTGTGGTCGGGTGTGGTAGTGCTAAAGGGTGTGGCTGGCTAAGATGGATGTGGGATGGTGTGGTGTGGGTGGATGTCACAAGGTGTGGTAGGCCACTGTGGTAGAGCCAGGAGGTGTGGTCCACTATGGTGAGGCCAGAGGGTGTGGTATGATGTGGTGGGAACAAAGGTGTGGTGCACGTGAATTGGTAATTAGGCAAATAGCTTTTAGTGGTGGAGGGAGAGAGGTGGGGGAGAGAGAGGTGTTTGAAAGTTTGCTGCTTCAAAATTATTCTTATCAGAAAGACAAGAAAATCGAAAAAGAAGATATCAAAGAAAAATGATGAAAGAGGGACGATTTATGATACAGACCTGTAGCCTTGTGACCTGAACACGACACAGAAGTATATCGAAAGCAAAGATATTTTTCACATGGTCATGAGAATGTCATTTGAATTAACAGATGTTCACGAACTCCTCCGTGAGGCGAGATTTTATATTGAGATACATAGAGACACACATACGCTAGACAGCTTCGTCTCTCTATAATCTAAGTTTACGTCTTGAATGGGAAACAAAATGATAGGGACAATGATGAGCATCGACGAGGGATGTCAGCATCACAAAGCCATCTCCCTCTCTCTCTCTCTCTCTCTCTCTCTCTCTCTCTCTCTCTCTCTCTCTCTCTCTCTCTCTCTCTAGTGATGTGAAAATTTTCCCCTTAAAAACTGGAAATTGGTCTCGTTTCAAATCTCTTCAAAAGACCGAAAATTAATATGATCTGAAAAAACGAATATGAATCCACTTCTAGTTACAGTAAAAACCGAGAATTAGCGTTCTTTCAAATATTTTCCTCTAAAAACCGGCAAATTAATTCAAATAATTTTCTAAAACACGAAGAAATTATATGATTTTAGCAATAGTGTGAGAGGGTACCTAACCCCCCACCCCCCACAGCTGGGCGTCTGGAAAAATGAGCAACAGCAGGAACCTGGAAAGCTACTGTTATGGTTCATGTTACGCACCACCATCACCACCACGAGCGTCTTTCCCGTCACCTTCTGTGACACACCGTCTCCGTCACGTCTTGAGACAAGCACAGCTTCCGTCGCATTTGTGACACTTCTACCGTCACGTATTGTGACGGATGTATTAGTCTCCTTCCGTCACATCGTAAGACAGGCACCTTCCTCCGTCACACGGTGTTACATGCTGCTTCTCCGTCGCATCTTGTGAGACAGTGCGTCCGTCACGTCGTGTGACGCTCTGTGTTACTCCCCCCGTCACAATGGGTGGGTTTCTGTCTGTAGACAGAAGTTAGCACACAGACAGACAAACCGTCTGGTCAGACCACAGTTTGTGTACGTAATCTGCAACTGCATAATATTGAGAACATGTTTATACAATGTGCAAAAAATTTTTGACAATTTTTTTTCTTTTTTGGGGGGGGGCAAAAAAAAATTCTTGACAAGCAATTTTTTTTTTTCGGGGGGCAAAAATTTCGAATTACCTTTGTGATTAAAGAGAGTCGTGATAAATATTGAAGAATAAGCTGAATAAGTAGATCTTTCTGTTTTTTTAAAGTGTTCACATCATATCATTTTAATTCTATCCTTTTCTTCTTTTGGTTTAGTTCACACGAGATGAAAATGGCGTGGGAAAAACGGAAAAAAAAAAGAGATTAATTGGATGTGGTTTGGTCGTGGAGGTTGAACGTGTCGCTGTGAAGCAAGTCAGGCAGGGAACACATAATGTCTCGAGCTGAAGGAAAACGTGGTTGGCGACCACACGTGACCAGGATGATGATGATGATGACTTCCACAAGGTTAGAGGAAACACACACACACACACACACACACACACACACACACACAAACATCTTACTGGTCCATCAACATTTACGTAAACGTAGAGGTAGTAAAATCATGCAATTATCAACGCATAGTTTATATAAATATATATATATATATATATATATATATATATATATATATATATATATATATATATATATATATATATATATATATATATATATATATATATATATATATGCATTTATTATTCATTACTTATCACCTGGACACTCCTAAGTCCTAATCGGATTTGATCAGTGCCAGTAGCACCTCATACTTATACTATCAGGAGGGATGTACTTCCCTGGGGGCGGCTGCTGTCTACAAACTAGTAGTGAAGGCTGAGGTATTGACACTCAGCTGGACCGTATATACAACACAACCAGCAACACCTACGCAACAAAAGAGGAAACACAAGTCACTCGGGGATTATCATAACATGGTCTTAATCTGCCCCCCCATTTACCTCAGTGTATCCAATGTATATAGCTATATAGATTGTATATATCAACGTGTGTACCGTGGGCACTGGCCGTGGACGTCTGTGTGACTAGGGGCGAGGACAACGCCTTATCTCTCGTACGAGGACAGTGATAACAAGTAGATGGTTTATATATATCTACTTGATATCCTCCTTCTATCCCTGTCCCACAGTACACCTCCGCCTGTATCAAGATGGTCTCATTCGCCTCCATCCATCAAATGATTCAATGGTCTTCGTCATTTTTGGCGTCTCTCTCTCCCTCTCTTTTTTCCCTCCGACCTTTTTTTTTTTTTTGTTTAGTTTACAGATTAAATTGAGTGAGAAAATTCATGTTTGCCGAAGTCGTTTGGACACTGAGTTGATTTATAAATAGAATTTTTATACACTTTTTTTTTTTTACACTCCTATAATGATACAAAGAACTCGAAGCATCATTCCCTCCCTTCCATACACTCCTTCCCCTTTCCTCCCCTCTTCCTCCCCCCCTTGTCTCTCTCTCTCTCTCTCTCTCTCCCTCCTCTCTGCCTCAGCCCCATCCCCTCCCAGCTCGTGCCTCCCCCAGGAGACAAATCTTCCCTTTCACTGAGAATGTTAAAGCCGTCAGTCGAGGTAGCTATTGGAGATGTGCTGAGTTGTCGATGATGCTGCTGGGTGGCCGGTGCCGTAGAAACAGCTGTTAGGCATATATATATATATATATATATATATATATATATATATATATATATATATATATATATATATATATATATATTTCATACATATTCGCCATTTCCCGCGTTAGCGAGGTAGCGTTAAGACCTTAGGACTAAGCCTAAGAGGGGAAAATCCTCAATTGGCCCTTTCTCCGTTCCTTCTTTTGGAAAAGTAAAAAACTGGAGTTGTGTGCCGAAAAAAGACTGGTGATTGGGACTACCTGGTATAAAGAGAGGGATATACACAATTATACGCATGTAAGGAGGAGAGATGGTCAACAGGCATTATGAAATTACATGTCAGTTGATATGTGTATGAAAGAGAGACTTTTGGATGTCAATGTGCTGAGAGGGGTATCTGGTGAAATGTTGGATCACTATCTTGTGGAGGCAAGGGTGAAAATTTGTAGAGGTTTTCGAAAAAGAGGAAACAGTGTCAGGCAAAAGAGAGTGGTGAAAGTAAGTTAGCTAGGAAAAGAGACTCATGTTAGGAAGTACTCGGAGAGACTGAGTGTAAAATGGCAAAACGTAAGAATAAATGAACCAAGGGGAATAGGTGAGGAATGATAGGTATTTAGGGAAACAGTGCTGGCACGTGCAAGAGACTCATGTGGCATGAGAAAGATGGGAGGTGGGCAGATTAGAAAGGCTAGTGAGTGGTGGGATGAAGACAAAAGAGAAAGACAAAAGACAAAAGAGAAGCGTTTCGGGCGGTACTTTCAGGGAAGGATTGCAGATGACTGGGAGATGAATAAGAGAAAACAGCAGGGGTTGAAAAAGAGGACAAATGAGAGGTGAGGTGAGAGAGTATCAGTAAACTTTAAGGAAAATAAGATGATGTTTTCGAAGGACTCCCACGCTAATCATCTTGACCATAAGTCCATGATAGATAATTATCTCACTTAAGAGAATTTTTAACGAAAGTCTCGATGGATGCTGATACAAATTCCCAACGGCAAATATCACCCAAGAACACAGAAAATCTCAAAGAACTACAATGTAAAAAAGGGAAAAGCAAAAGATTGTCTAAAACCTCACAACAGATCCTTTTAAAAGAAATGTTTATAAAAGACAAAACTTAGATGAACTAAGTCTGCAGATTGTGAGTGTCTGGGGGAAGCTTGGAAGGTGGTAAAAGATTAAGACAGACAAGACAGTAGAGCACGACCTGGGTACACAGATCGTGAATGGTACTGGAAAACAACAACGTCCACAACACCTTGGCTGACACAGGAGGTCAAGGCAGAGGTTATGATGAAAATCAAGTGTCGGAAAGGAAAAGAAAACGATAAAGAAATGGGAGAAATAGGACAGTAGAATGTACATTAGGATATAATCATGGAGAGGACGTATACAGAATGTCTGAAAACGTGAAATCAGAGAAGAATTATTGAATCAATAATTGATAGAATTACCCAATGAATTCTAGATAAATTCTTCAGAAAATATGAGCATTATATATAAGCCAGCAGAGGGATTTGAGAAACCAGAGTGTCAAATATATTTCATTAATGGAAATAAAAAACTGAGTAACTGATAATGAATACAAATGAATTCAATGAAAAATCCATGATTCACTTTGACAAAATGTACTAAATGTACCACAGGAAGACTCAGGAGAGGAAGTACATAATTGATTCTCACTAGATTCCATCTAATATATCACGAACAGATAGTCTGGTGAAGACGGCAAGTAAGGGAAAGGCAATGAGTATGCGTGACATACCCATCGTACTTTAAAGGTCTGTGGGACCTCGTGGTTGTGGATAGGGAGCTGTGGTTTCGGTGCATTGCACACGACAGCTTGAGAATGGAGTGTGAACGAATGTGACCTTTCTTCGTCTGTTGCTGGGGCTATCTTGCAAACGCAGGAAACGGCAAATGAATAAGTATATATATATATATATATATATATATATATATATATATATATATATATATACTTTTTGCGTCTTCTATCTTTCTGAGGTTCCTGCAGCGCCCAGGAAGCCGGCCACATCCGCCGGTTGAGACCTTAGGTGTTGAAACGGTCCTTGTAGCGTTGTAGTGATGGGTGACGTCCACAGCGTCGTGTGTGTCTGGGGAGTGTAGCTTCTGACGTGTGTATGCCTGGTCGGATGGAGTTGAAGACTGGGTTGGGAGGTCGATTTTTTAGTGCTTGTCGGGTTATTTCAGTGGGTATGTGTTTTGTCGAGTGTTATATTTGAGGGGGTGAGGGGATCAGTGAGTAACAGTTACTGAGGAATGAAACAAGGGTAAACTATGGATTCCTACTTTGAGGTTGGTTTTAATGTATGTATATAAGAAGTCTCTGAAAATTCAAATCCATACCAGAATCACGCAAAATACTCTTCACTGACCAATGCAACATGGCATTTGATCCAGTCATTCTACCACCATAGGCTTCATACAACATATCCTACATGGATTCAAGCAACCACAGAATCCTTATCTTCTCCTCCTATACAGTATTAGTGGCAATGAACATCAACAGAGCATTGGACATTGTCCCCCGACATAACATCACATATTAGCACAAGGTTTTGCAAAAAGAGAGTTAGAAAACGATGGATAAATGGAAAACGGTGATGGAAGAAAAAGAAAAAGTACGCTATAGTTAAAGGTAGAAGAGAAGAAGTGGACGAAAAAAGAAATATATAATACAAAACATAAAGGAGAACGGAAAGTAAAGAATGGAACGAAACAAGAATGTTGTATTAGCATATACGAACAAAATAAACAATAAGAATCTAAAGACATGCATTTTAAAGTTGGGGGAAAATATGAAGATGACTTAAAGATGTGTCAAATGTCGATCGACCAGTGCATGCCACTAACGATCAAATGTTTTAACCATTATGATATCAATGCCGGCCGTTGGCAACTCGAGGGTGGGCCGTTTTGATAACTGTTTCTTTCCCTACACCTCGAAGCTTTGGAACTCTCTACCCTCTCATGTCTTTCCAAAGAACTATGACCTGGCACATTTTACATTTTTTTCATCTCCTCCAAAATTCATAAATACTTTTCCTCTCCTTTTCTTTTTCTCTTTCATTAGCCTCTCTATATTTCAATTAAGGTCCGACCTTGATGTGGATTTTTGGTCATGACTGGAGCCTCCAACGTAAAAAACAAAGGAAAAGAAAAAGAAAAGATACTGAAGTAACGGGAAGGGATATAATTGAATCTATTGACCAACTTAAAGAGAACTTGTCTCCAGGATCTGGTGGATTATACCAGCTATTTCCTTAAAGAAGATGACAGCAGTAGCAAAACCTTTCGAGGTATCATTGCGGGAAAGCATAGATCAAACTTGCATGGTATATACATATATATATATATATATATATATATATATATATATATATATATATATATATATATATATATATATATATATATATATATATATATATATATATATATATATATATATATATATATATATATACATATATATGATGGCATATATTACACCAGTTCAAAACGATGGATCAGACTTATATCCCAAACAATATAAGCCAGTTAGCCTAACATCCCAAAAGGATCAAAGTGTGTGACAGCGATATAAAGAAAAAAACGTTAAAAAACTCAACATTCTAGTACACGCGATCATAAATAACTTCACAGATGAAGGCCAGCGTTGGAGTTTTACCAAACAAAAGCCCACAGACTCGACCACCAGTAGCTCAATACAACGATATCTATGAGGCGCTACTGCAAAGGAAGAGAATGTCAAGTCTTTTTTTTCTCTCTTTCCTCGACCTTTTTTTTTTTTCTCCAAAGCTTTTGACGAAGTTGAAGTACAGAGATGTATTGGAGGCACTGGTAAAACAAAGCGTTAAAAAAGAGTTAAGACAGGATATTGGATCTATATAGTTTCTTGATTATAGGAAATTCAAAGCGAGAGAGGTAGATGGAACCATGTGTGAGGCAGGATGTCACCACACCTGGGGTGCCACAAGTATAGGTGTGGACCTCACTCGTTTCGTGATAATGATCTAAGATAAAGATAACGATTTAAAGATAACGATTTATGAGGAAAGTAATAGTGAAGGGCTTTTCAGCGTAAGACGACCAGAACGGATGTTGATAAACAAATGCTACAGAAAGACTCGAGCATGATGTATAAAATGGAGAGAAGGAAACTGTGTGGAATATGATGGGGGTTGAAATTTGAGCCAGATAAATCAGGAACCATTGCCAACTGATCAACGTCTCCAGTCAAAGGTCTAACAGGAAAACACATTAAGTGTGGAGAGACGGTCAAGGGTCTAGGAGTGATGGAAATTAAGAACTGAGAACTGAAAGAGCGCTTTGAACACAGTCAAGGCAAATGATACGTGGTATGATAATGAGAACTTCCACAACGAGAGAGAAAGAGAAAAGAAAAGAAAATTGCAATCGAAAATGTTTAACGTATATACACAAAGCCAAGTCGAATACTACTACGTTGTCCGACCACCAGTATCATGTATATAAACAACGCTGATATAACTCAGAAACATTTCACACGCAAAGTAAGATGGTAATGGATTGGAATATAAATATGAACACAGCGAGAGGCTGATAGATATAAGTCTATACGGCCTTGAGAGACTGAGGGATAGATGCTGGGTAAGTTAGGCATGAGAGAAGATGGAGAGTAACAACAAGAAAAATATGAACTTAACATCAAAATGGAAGACATACAAAATCATGTAGTCGAAAAATAAAACTTGTGATTATTTCAGATCAAATAGAAAAAGAAAAAGAGAAAGACATCAGACATGGAAATGTTATTTGCCTTCGGCGAAGAGATTGTTGGAAAGACTTAGTTAGTTCAGTACCAGGAAGTGTAGGAAATATACGAGGGACGTATAGAAATATATTTATAGAAGATGAAGAGATGATAGAATGGTTGACCTTAGTGTTTGACCTCAGCGCCCCGGAGCGCCCATCGACGGCGTATGAGGGAAAGTGCAAAGCGGCTTGCCCAGACTAACGGTGTTAACAAATGATATACGTGCGGTGAGCGCTACGAGCTAGGTAGGTCTCTCTCTCTCTCTCTCTCTCTCTCTCTCTCTCTCTCTCTCTCTCTCTCTCTCTCTCTCTCTCTCTCTCTCTCTCTCTCTCTCTCATATACTTCAGACTTGCTGTTGTATTTCAAACATGTATAGTCTGTTTTCTTTATAATACATCTTTTATCATGGTCGATGATTCTAATCATTTATTGTTTCTTATTTAGATATGATTAGGAGGAGTGAGGGCGAGGGGGGGGGAGATGTAGTAGAGGTAATGGAGTAGGGAGTAGAGACTGGGGTTGTATCGGAGAGAAAGGGAGTGTAAAAGTGGTGGAGAGGGAGAGGAACAGTAAGAGGGGGAGTTTGAGTGGAGGGACAGGAGAGAATCTATGGAGTGGGGAGAGGAGATTGAGTTGAGTGAGTGGAGTGGGGAGATGAGGTGGGGAAGTGTGGTGGGAAGGTAGGGTGGGAGGTGAGGTGGGGAAGGGAGTTTTGATGAGGAGGGGAGATGCGAACAGTGGCGGAAAAGAGAATTAGGGAGGTATGGTGGGGAGGGGAGATGGCAAGTTTGGCGGGAAGGGGAGAGGGAAGGTGTGATGGGAGGGGAGATGGGAGATGTGGTGGGGAGGTGTGGTGAGGGGAGGTAGGAGGTGTGGTAGGGAAGGCAGATGGGAAGTGTGCTGGGGAAGGGAGAAGGGAGTTATGGTGGAAGCGGAGATGGGAGGTACACTGGGAAGAGAGACGGTAGGTTTGATGGGGATGAACAATGGAGATGTGTGGTGAGAAGGGGAGGTAAGGTATTGAGGTGGGGAGGGGAGATGGGGGGTGTAGGGGAGGAAGATAGGGGTATGGTGGGGAAGGGAGATGGAAGGCTGTGGTACTGAGAGGGAAAGGTGGGAGATGGGAGGGAGGGGAGTTGTGGTGTGGAAATGAGGTTGGGGGTGACGGTGCGGATGGGGGAGAAGGGGTGGGAGAGAAATAGGGGAGAGAGAGCGGTGGGAGAGGAGAAAGTTGGAAGAGATAATGGGAGAGTGTTAACCATGAAAGGGGGGAAGGAAGGGGAGGTGTGTGATGACTATTCTGGGAGGGGAAGGGGGGCTGGTGGGAGGGAGAAGAGAGGGAACTAGAATGAAAGAGGGAGGGAGGTAGGGAGAGTGGGAGGGAGGGAGAAGAGAGGGAACTAGAATGAAAGAAGGAGGGAGGTAGGGAGAGTGGGAGGGAAGGGAGGGAGGGAGGGATGGGGAGGGAAACTGGGGGTAGGAAGTGGAGGTTCGGGAGGTGGAGGGTGGGGTGGAGGGGTTGGGGTGTGGTGGGGGGGGAGAGGAGTGTTCAGCCCGCAGAATATTGCGTAGTTAGTCTGCCGTCAGCCACCTTAGTTATTGATTCCGGCCGCCAGGTGTCTCCCGCCGCGCGCGCCAATACCCACCTCGGGTGCGCATCTATCAAAAGTTTACGTCACAATAAAACTGTGCTCCCGTCCAGCACCGCTAACTTCCCGGATGTGTTATGTGCGCAGAAATATGGCTCCTACTGTCTGCCCGACATTGTTAAAGTTGATGGATTTCTTGCATAAAACTATATTGCCTGGAAATGAACTTGTGAAAGATGTACTGTTTGGAAGACAAGGGAGTCTGGATCTGATATTGTTGTTGTTGTTGTCGTTGTTGTTGTTGTTAGACTGGATCGTGAGGGAGAAAGACACATAGAAGAGATATACACAAACAAACATGTATTTGGCACATAGACACATTTACAAAAGAAAATTGTCAAATACATGGATAGGCATACAAGTAACCACATATTAATACATGAAAGCATACAAACACTCATACACACACACACACACACACACACACACACACACACATATATATATATATATATATATATATATATGCTCTGATGGGGTGAAAATGGTCTCACTGGAAAGCAACAATGGATACAAATCAGACAAGCCTTCTAGGAATGGGGTTTTGGGTCACCACTGGAGTGACGCTGGGTTCGATCCTGGGACCTTTGCCCTTCCTAATCTTCGATAACATGACTTGCCAGAAGTCCTCTCTTGAATTCAACAAGTCTAGGGAAATCGTGTCCTTACTCTCTACATACAATTCACTGGTGCATCTTCATGTTGGGGTGTGTGATCATTCGAGCTACCAAGATGGGCTTAGAAACAAATGCTATACAGACCCAGTAAAGGACGTGGATCAGGTCACCCAGGGGGAAAGAGAGCAGGTCAAGAGGAGATCGAACGTAGGTAACTCAGAAGGATCCAAAGTTTTTCTTTTTTCTTTCATAATCTCGATTTAACAAGCAACTTTAGCCTTGATTCGTCCGATGTCCAGTCTCGGTAATGGGATATGAACGCGAGGGGCAAGTGTGTTTTAAGTCGAACGAAGACGAAATACCTTTTTTTTTTTCCCACAACAAAAATTGGTAAGGTATGGGACGATTTACCAATTACAGTGGTTGAAAACAGTGGCACAGATACGTTTCTACCAATGACAGTGGTTGAAAGCAGTACGCTTCAGGAAAAACTTGTGGATCACGTTTTCTCTTCAAGTCATCCGTCTGGCGTCATTTGCGCTACGTCCGTCGCGCTGACGGACCGTTGTTTGAAGTCCTGACGTATTCCTTTGTGATCCTTTGTCAAGCTCATGGTACGAGGACCCACCAGTGGACAACTCCCACCCAACTCGAGTTCAAGTGGGTTAATTACACACAAGTAATTACATCCATGTAACTCTGCACTCTTCCTCTTGATTGTGAGTTCTCACATCCTGTCTTCCAGTTATGGGACGGACACTCACGGACAGACACTCACAGACGGATACTCATGGACGGATATTCACGGACAGATACTCATGGACAGATACTCATGGACAGACACTCACGGACAGGTACTCACTGACAGATACTCACGGACAGACACTCACGGACAGACATTCACGGACAGACACTTACGGACAGTCCTTAGTGCGTCATGACCATCTGCACGTTACGTACAAGGGAGAGTTTTATCACGCGTCTTCCTCCCCTCTTCTCTTAACCTTGTATGTATATATGCACCAAGTCTTCTCTCTAATGTGTGTGTAATTACCTATTTTTACTGTACGGGGAGGGAGTTTTACACTCGTGGGGCCCCATCCTTTGTGTGTGTGTGTGTGTGTGTGTGTGTGTGTGTGTGTGTGTGTGTAACTCTAGTTATCGCAATACACCAGAATGATAACAACAAAGTTCTTTATCAGGATAACTGTAACACATAATTGACATGTGACATGATATCTGCATGTTATCATAAATAACAGTGACAAGATATCAAAGATAACCCATTATCTTTGTAGTGGTGGAATACCATAGCATTATAGAATTTTGATATATACTATAAAACAACCATAGCACCATAAAACTTCACCATACCATCTAACACCATGGTAAGGGACCATTGTAACACCATGGTAAGGGGCCATTGTAACACCATGGTAAGGGACCATTGTAACACCATGGGGGCCCCATGATATGAGACCATGAAACCACCATATCTCCATAAGACTCTACCATCATGACACTATAATACTCCACCATCATAACACCATAACATCAGAGGAACAGGACCATCATAACGCCATAGCACCATGCTAACACCACGCCATACAACCCATAACACCATCACAATACGTCATCAAGGACTAATAAGCACGAAAGTTAATCGACATTAATTGAGAGTAAATAGTAATCAAGGGAACATGTTTACCTAAGGTGAGGTGAACTGCTGCTGCTGCTGCTGGCTGGTGGTGGCGCTCCCTTGAGGCAGTGGAAATCAGTCTCGTCTTTCGCTATGGCCACGAACGCGCCCATCCACACAGGCAATACCATAACTGAATCCAACCCAATCTCTTCGTGTTTTGTGTTTTTTTTCTCCTACACGCATTTGCATGTCTTCTGTCATTATAAGATTGGCCGATAAGACTCGATTGGTAAATCCACATTTGTGTCGACTGGTTAAGCCATATATTTGTCCACAAATATAGGCCCCATTGGTAAATCTACATATATGTCGTCAAACATAGAAGTGATTGGCAGTCTCCATATGTGTATGATTACAGATTCGATTGGGATTCTACATACGTTTCGTGAAACATATACTTACATATACATTAAGTATATACTTTATGGGCTACAAGTGTCGATATTAATCACTCCATTTTGATCATATCTACATGGCTAATCTTACATATATGAGTAGCATGGTGGTGTGATCAAACCAATGGGGTGCAGGGCATGACAATCACACGCGTCCGAATCCACGGCCAGCGACGAGACCCAGCGCCCCGACACAGATTGAGACGATAGATCCATTAAATAGGCAGTTCGAACCCATACATCACGATTGGGCGGGAGATGTATGCGCATCAATCACCATACGTATGGGCCTTGGTTGGAATCGAAACCTCCCTCTATATCACGAACGGGTCGCTCTTAATGAAGGATTTCGCCAGAGACCGCCAAGCACACGTCCTTCTGCGCCTCATCCTTATATTCCTTAGGCATCCTTGGGCCACTCGGGAGTTCCTGCGCGTCCCTGGAGCTCCTCCTCCTCGCGTCATGAGCGGACGTCCTTTGCATAACCCGACCTCATCTACGTCAGGGGGGGATAAGCTATCCTGTCACGCACTGACACACTTTACCAACAACACACGATCGCCAGACGCAAACCCCATGACCATCCAAAGCCTCTCTTGGCCGATACTAAAAACCAGGTCGTACCATCACTAGGGTTCGAAACCAGGCCGTACCGTCACTAGGGTTCGAAACCAGGCCTCATACAGTCTCAGGGTCATTTGGACTTTGAGGAGGGAAACTTTAGCTTCGCCGTGGGAGGATAGGGGGGGCGGAGGGGCAACAGAACGAGCGATCTATCGCCTGGTGTAGTAATATCGAAGGGAAAAAGATTCCCTCGACCCCCCAGACCAATGGTCAATCAATCTATTTCGTACTATTAAATGATGGTCCGAGGATGATGGTGGTAGTGATGACCTCCCTTAATGATGTATGGGGGTCGCCGCCCACGCCCCCAGACACAGGGGGAGGAGGCAGCAGTTCCGGGGATTCGGAGGCACTGACAATTAGGTTAGGTTCTTCGCTGATCTTGGTCTGCTTTGCCAACGTTGCAGGTAGCATAATGCAACAGGTCGAGAGATACTGTGAGCATAATACAACAGGTCGAGAGATACTGTGAGCATAATGCAACAGGCCGAGAGATACTGTGAGCATAATGCAACAGGCCGAGAGATACTGTGAGCATAATACAACAGGCTGAGAGAAGCTCTGAGCATAATACAACAAGCCGAGAGATACTGTGAGCATAATACAACAAGCCGAGAGATACTGTGAGCATAATACAACAGGCCGAGAGATACTGTGAGCATAATACAACAGACCAAGATAAAATCTATCGATTCCACAACTTAAAAACGGCTCTGTATGGGTGATGGCGTACGGAGAGAACATGACACCTGACCACTCCATCGGCTGGCAAACTCACCATCAGCCGACGAAAGTGAGCGTCACACCTTCACTATCTCTCACTGGCCGGATGACATGAGGGATGGACGTGTTAACACCTTCCAGAAGAACATTATCTACGCTGTTCATCTTCTTCCTCCTCCCTGTGCTGCATGACTGTAACATGAACAACACACGCTGTTGAATCTTAAACCCTGCCTGACGTTATTCCAGCTGTTATGAAGGAGAGACCAGCTGTTGTGAGGGAGAGACCAGCTGTCGTAATGCCACAGAGCCAGCTGTTGTGAGGGAGAGACCAGCTGTTGTGAAGGAAAGATCAGCTGTTGTGAGGGAGAGACCAGCTGTTGTGAGGGAGAGACCAGCTGTCGTAATGCCACAGAGCCAGCTGTTGTGAGGGAGAGACCAGCTGTTGTGAAGGAAAGACCAGCTGTTGTGAGGGAGAGACCAGCTGTTGTGAGGGAGAGACCAGCTGTTGTGAAAGAGAGACCAGCTGTTGTGAAGGAAAGACCAGCTGTTGTGAAGGAGAGACCAGCTGTTGTGAAGGAAAGACCAGCTGTTGTGAGGGAGAGACCAGCTGTTGTGAAGGAAAGACCAGCTGTTGTGAAGGAGAGACCAGCTGTTGTGAGGGAGAGACCAGCTGTCGTGAAGGAAAGACCAGCTGTTGTGAAGGAAAGACCAGCTGTTGTGAAGGAGAGACCAGCTGTTGTGAAGGAGAGACCAGCTGTTGTGAAGGAGAGACCAGCTGTTATGATGCCAGAGATCAGTTGTTGTGACGCAAAGACAAGTTGTGACGCAGCTGTTTTGACATCAGGTTAGCTGTTGTGACGCTAGACCATTTGTTGTGACGCCAGACCAGCTGCTGTGACGCTAGGGGGGGGCAGCCGTTCTGGCTCAAGGAACCAGCTGTTGCGACACTAGACCATCTGTTGTGACCCCAAAGGCCAACTAACCGTTGTGACGCTATAGACCGAACAGCCGTTGTGACGGCAGTGACCAAACAGCCGTTGTGACGCCACAGACCAGCTGTTGTGACGCAGGAGTTGGGAGGTGACGGAGACGCTTCAATCCGTAGTTGTTTATCTTTAGTGTTACGTGGCGAGAAGGTGCAGTCTCTCTCTCTCTCTCTCTCTCTCTCTCTCTCTCTCTCTCTCTCTCTCTCTCTCTCTCTCTCTCTCTCTCTCTCTCTCTCTCTCTCTCTCTCTCTCTCTCTCTCTCTCTCTCTCTCGGTGGGAACTTAACCCAGGATCTGAGCAACGTCTGTCCCCTTCCCTTGACTGAACCGAACACTTCTCCTTCTCCTTTCCCCCCCCACTCTCCCTTCCCTCCCCTTTTCCCTTCCCCCCCCCCCTCTCTCCTCCTTCTCTCCCTCCTCCCCACTCTCCCCTTCCCTCCTCCCCCTACCCCTACCCCCCCTCCACCCCTACCCCCCCCCCCCAACTTTGCATATCGCAGCGCCAAACGTACAATCTTCTGTTGTACTAATTCCACCTTAACTTCTCAAAATGCTTGCTACCTGAAGCGCTTATAAAGGGGAGGGGAGGGTCGTGGTGAGGTGTGGGAGGGAGGAGTGGGAGGGCACTGTGAAAGTGAGTGAAGATGGAGGAGCTCCTTGAAAAGAAAATGAATATGACAGTGAGATTATGACGAGTCACTGAGTGAGGGTGAGGGAAAGTGAAGGTCGATGCGAGGGGGGACGAAAAGCCTTTGTATGATGCTTATGCTCTTGAGTTTGGCGGTACGTCCGCTGATGTCGTACGACCCTTGACCCCGACGGTACGATATCTGAGACACGTTCGTATATCTCTTAAGCACTGTAGGACGACCCCTGAACCCAAGAGTACGACCTTTAAAGAGGATATCACGACCCTCGTGGGACGACGGTACGACCTAAGGGTGTGGTGGTCTGCCCTTTGAACCTAACCTTCAAAAGCTCAGGTAAAAGGCTCATGTCATCATATCCAAAGGTCGTACCGTCGTGCTCAAGGGTCTTACCGCCGTGCTCAAAGGCCGTAACGTCGTGCTCAAAGGTCGCACACCGTCGTGCTCAAGGCTCGTACAACGTCGGGCTCAAGGGTCGTACCGTCGTGCTCAAAGGTCGTACACCGTCGTGCTCAAAGGTCGTACACCGCCGTGCTCAAAGGTCGTACCGTCGTGCTCAAAGGTCGTACACCGTCGTGCTCAAGGGTCGCACCGTCGTGCTCAAAGGTCGTACCGTTGTGCTCAAAGGTCGTACCGTTAAGTGACGTGCAACTTGGAGACAGTGTGACCTGGTGACAGCGTAAGACCTGGTTAAAAGCATAAGGCAGTACTACATGGTAGCAGCTTGTGACCTGGTGGCGGTGTGTGACCTGTGACAGCGTGTGACCTAGTGAAAGCCTAAGGTCGTGTTACCTGGTAGCTGAGTGTGACATGGTGGTCTCGTAGTCTGGGACAACTTGTGGTCTGGTAACAGCATGACATGGAGAAGCGTGACCTGGGGGCAGTGTTGACCCCGTAACAATGTGTGACATGGCGTAAGTCTCAGTAGCCTGGTTATACCCTGCTCTAGGACAGCGTGTGACATGGTGACAGTGTGACTTAATGCGGTATGACCTAGTGACACCGTGTGACCTACAGAAGCGTAACCTGGTGACTACCTATTTGATGACCTACAGACGTGGTCTGGTTTGGGATCGAGCGCGTATTTCCCGTAGAGTTCCTTGCAAAGTCAACACCTCGCTCCTCTGCCTGTCGGCTAACAGAGTGGGGAAGGAAGGGGTTGGAAACCCTACCCCCCTTTCCTCGGATAATCCTTTTCCAAAAACTGAAATAAAGAAAAAATAGCAAAACGAATCTTCCCCCCCCCACCACCTCCTCCCTCCCTTCGAAGGCTCAGGTTAGGTGTGTCTGAGTGTTTGTGGATGTAACCAGGATAAAAAGAAGGGAGAGGTAGATGGTATGTTTGATGAGAAGAACCTGGATGCTCTGGCTGTGAGTGAAGCTAGGGTTAGTGTGAGGAGGGCAAGAGCCAGGGAAGAGGTGTGACACTTGTGATGAAGGACAAGCTGTGAGGTTGTGTGAAGGAGTGCAAAGGTAGAGACTTCAAGATTAATGTAAATTACACTACGGGTTGTGGGTGATTATCACTACATAACCTTATCTAAGGTAAGAAGATTCATGTCGTTTAGCTGAATAACATAGGTTTTGTTTCTCAGTCCTGGAATCATCTTGGTAACTCAACGCTGTATTCCCTCCATTCTATATATTCTATGTTTTCTCCAAATAGGGAGACCAAAACTGAACACAGTATTCAAGATGAGGACGCACCAGTGAGTTGCAAAAGAGCGAGAATAATTTCCCTGGAGTTAGATTCGAACACTCTATCTATACATACAGGAGGTTATTGTACACCTTATTTACTGCTTCTCTGAACTGCTGACTTGGCTTTTAGTCACCAGAGATTAATACACTTTATTCTTTTTCATCTTTCACTTTTTGCATCTCAACGTAATTCATATTGTAGCTTTCCCTCTCGTTTTTTACCACCGACATATAAAACTTTCCATATAACGATATCAGAACTCATTTTACAACCTTTCGTGCCTTAGTCCATCAGTCTGTGTATAGTAGCTTGAGGATACAGACGCTCAATTTCTGTTGTATATTCATTTCCCAATTTAGTGCCGTTTGCAGCCTTGGATATCTTACAGTACTGCACGTCATCTATGCCATTTGTATTTATGAGAAAGAGAACCGGTCCCAGCAATGATCCCTGCGGTACTCCATTAGTTACGTCTGGCCATTCTGAAGCCTGACCATTAATCATTACTCTTTGTTTACTGCCAGTCAGCTAATATCTTAACCACCAAAGCACGACCCCATCTATACCACGCGATCTGCCTTTCGTTTGGAACCTTCGATGTGGAACTTTGTCAAATGTTTTCCTTTCAAACTCTAGATCTAGATGACGTCTTCTGCTTTAGTTTCAACATCTGTATTGGTTGTGTTCATAAAGAACGAGAGGAGATATGCCACAACGAGGGACTTCGTGGAAACCACGCGGGAGAATCGTTTCGTAAGTGATAATATCCTTAATAGGTATTATGACATTGTCCCAAATGATTGGCTACATAAGTTTATCGACCACATATAAAGCTAAATGGACGATAACTGTCAAAAAGGAATTGGACGATTATTGCCAAAAAGGTAGAGTGAGCTGTAAATATGTCATGCATCCCATCGCCAAGGACATGCATCCCTTCACTTTTTGTTATAAAGACAACAGTAAGGATAAACTTGAGTTCCAGCTTACAGACTTACCATGTCTATACTGATCTAGATGTTCACTCTCTCAAAGCAGGTGACATGGGTTGGTAGTATGTTACCTGCAGGGCGAGATCGGTAGATGAGAAGGTAGCATAATATTCCACTACGTTGTTATGACTTTTTCAGAAGAATTATTCAATACCGGTGAGTGACACGTGATGGTCAAGCCTACTCTTGAAAATATCAATAGCGTTGCTCTGAACATGTCGTGGGAGCTTATTCCACGTGTCAATGATAATAATGTCGTTGGTGAAGAAACGTCTCGCTTGATCAAGATTAACCCGTCGACCTCTCAGTTTTAGTCCAAACCTCTCGTTGGTAGCGCTGGCGCTACTGTAAAGAAATTTTCAATACCGATGTTGTTGAATCCTTCAGGTATTTAAGAAATCTAATTTCCTTAATTGCCTTAGAGAGAACAAATTCATTCCTCGCAGTCTCTCCTTGTATGGTTTGTTACGCAGGAAAGGAATCAAATTTGTTGCTCTTCGCTGCACTACTTCCTATTCAAAAACATCCTCGCTTAAGTAGGGTGTGGGGTGGGGTTTGAGGTGGTAGGGACTGCATTGCATGTTCGAGATGGGAATCTAACTAGCCTTAGGTATAGTGGCAATATCGCATCCTTGCCTTTGTATGTAAAGTAACTGTTGATCAATCCTAACAACCTATTCGCTTCATCTTTCACCTTCGCCACGATGGTGAGGGAATCTGAAGTTAAAGTTTGCTGGAGACACCCGCAACATTGCTTCCCGTCGTTGCTCACTCACTCCTTGTTGCTCTGAGCAAGATGATGGTTTCAACAATGGCCCGAAGGACATCTGCCCCATCGCCCAGAACAGTTATCTGACCAGGCCTGGCAATCTGCTCTTCCTCTGGCGGTCCGCTTGTGTACGCGAACGAAGGCATCGCAACGTTATTGAAAAACTGGACGCCAGACTTGTTATTGTCTTTATCATGGCTATCGTGTCATATTGGTTCGTCCTTTTCCCGCATCGTGAGGTAGCGCCAGGGGTAGACAAAGAATGGCTCCATATATTTACGTCCACTTTCTATCTGTCACGTATGATGATAATGAAATTACTGGTAATAATGATGATACTAATGATAATTATAAGAATAAAGATTATTGAAATAATAATGATAACGATAATCAGTAACGTTAATGCAAATTATGATGGTAATTATATTAACAATGAAGATGATAATAATGATGGTGATGATAGTAACAATAATAATGAAAGTAACAATGACAGTAATAATAATATTTTTTCCTTTCATACTTATTCCTCTTTCCCAAGCTAGCAAAGTAGCGTCAGGAACAGGCAAAGAAAAGGCCTTATTCGCTCACATCCATTCTCTACCTGTCATGTGTAATACACCAAAACCATAATTTCCTATGGTTCCATGGTTCAATCTGCTGTAGCACGTCGTCCCCCCGTATGCACATTGCTCCATTGTACTCTGTCCCCAGAGTGCTTTTCACTTTCTCATATGTTCAGGTCCTGAACACTCAAAATCTCTTTCACTCTATCTTTCCATCTCCAACTCGGTCTTCCCTTCTCCTTTCCTCTCCACCTCTGACACATATATCCTCTTTGTCAACCCTTCCTCACTCATTCTCTCCACATGTCCAAACCATTTCAGCACACTCCTTTCAGCTCTATCAACCATTGTCTTCTTATCATCACTCCTTTCTCTTACCTTGTCATTACTTAACTGATCATCCTTCTTCACATCACAAAATGTTGCTAAGCATTTCATTTAAGAAAAAATATTCACCCTGGTCAATACGTAAATAAATGATCCTAGTTAACCCATCGATAATACAATCACATGCTTTTATAAGAAATTCAAATGCAATACCATCCACGCCACTCGCAAGGCTTTTACCACCTCTTCTTTTTCCTCTAAACCATTGCCATGAATCGTTTATTTCGCATGCTCCCTAACCCAACGCCCTACACCTGCCACTCTATTACCATACACATTCAACAACCCTTCAGAATACTCAATCCATGACCTCCTCGCCTCATCACTGCATGTTATCACCTTCCTATTTACCCTCTTCACCGATGTTCCTGTTTCTTCTGTTGTTTTTCGCACACTATTATCCTGCTTCTAAAACATTTTTTTATTGCTCCTCCAAGTTTACCGACACCCACTAACCCTCCTATCCTCATTAACCCTCTTTTTCAACCCCTTCACCTTCCCTCTTGACCTTCTGTCGCTTTCTCTTGTACATCTCCCAATCACTCGCACTCCTCCCTGTAAGTATTGCCTATACTTACATCTCTTTTCTTCTTTCACTGACAGGTTTACTTGGGTATTCCACCACTCACTACTCTTTCTAACCGACCTCTCATCTTCCGCATGCCACACACTACACTTCCACATGCAAGCAGTGCCTCCCCAAACAAATCATTCTTCACCCACTTTGATTTCTTTCATCTTTTGTCATTCTGTGCTCCATCTCTCCCAGTGTTTATTCACACACGTCTCGTCTAAGCTTACTTACTTTCACCACTCTGATTTCACTCATCCAATTTCATCCTAGCCTCCACCAAGTAATAACTGGACATCCCATCAGTTTCCCCTCTCAGCACATTTACACCAAAGTTTTTTGCACGCCTATCAATTAGCACTGAATCGAAGAATACCTTCTCATCGTCTTTCTTACTTACCCACGTAAACTTGCGTATGTCCGTCTTTTTAAACCAGGTATACCTACTCATCAGTCCATTTTCAGCACACAGCACCACAAGCTGTTTACATTTCTATTCATGACACTAAATTGCCAGCGCCCCACACAGTCATACCCTCAACGCCAACATTACTCACCTTCGCATTTAAATCAACCATTACTGATACTCATGTCTTACATCAACACTGCTGACATTACTCACTCAGCTCCTCCCAGGAACACTTGCCTCCGATCATCCTTCTTATCGCCAGGTGCGCAAGCACTAATAATCACCAGTCTCTCACAAACCACCTCTCATTTCTTTCTCACATCAGCCCAGAGCGCACTTCCCCACACTCTCTCACACACTCCCACAACTCCTGTTTCACATATGCACTTACAAAAGTAATGTATGATGATATATATATATATATATATATATATATATATATATATATATATATATATATATATATATATATATATATATATATATATATATATATATATGTACACACACACACACACACACACACACACACACACAGTTATGAACTCAAGCCAAAAAGAAAATCTGTGAGGCCATTAGTGCATATTTCTGCATTTTTTTCATCTCTCTGTACAACATGTATTGCACAACGGTTTTTGATACCCTCTTTCGAATCCTGAATGGTCCTTGGAGACAAGGGAATTGAAATACGAAACTGTAGTACTCCATTTCACCTTTTGACATAAACCAGACACAACACTCACTTGAACTCTTAAACTAAACTTCAAGAAATCTTTTAAACCATTTAGACTTAGCCATACATCATCCAGTGTTGACCCAGATGCAAATCACAAGGTCACCCTGCCAGACAAAACCTGTTGGAAACGATAGGATTTTTATTTCTTCTTTTGTTTAATTGGACTTATGAATGTGGCTAGGCTACCAGATGAACACTGGATTACTGTGTGATAGTTACACAAGCCTTGGCATTCTTGGTTGACAAATTGCTCTCTCTCTCTTTCTCTCTCTCTCTCTCTCTCATTATATATTCATGCAATTTGCATACAGCCCCAACATCCGGGTCCAAATGATGACTGACGTCATAACTATCACCGTCCCAGTAGTGCCGAAGTAAATTTTATTATATATATATATATATATATGTATTTACCATCAAAACCGTAATTACCACATATAATAAAGGGAAATAATCACTCATAAACAAGGTTAGATTAATGAACTTCAGATTACAATTAAATATGGATTATTAACACATGTCATACACAGTGACAAATAACCCAGATCCTATCCTAAATTCATGGGAACGGGTTTACGTGACATGTTTTGCCAGTTCCATTGATGTGTCAGAGTTGGTTAATTGACAATAATTGGACAAAAAGCTCTGATTAACATCAAAGTGAATCGCGTGTAATGTACATATGACTCACGGCCAATCAGAATAGATCGTTTGAGAGGAAGTATATATCTTAAAAAAGAAGAGAGAAATATAACCACTAAATCATTAACCCATCTTTACTCTCTGGGGGGGTGACTGTCTATCTCCCTGGCAATTACCTAATCAACACTACCTATGAAATATTAATTACAGTGTCTGCATCAAACACATATTCGGGAATAGATTTGTATAGATTGGATTTATATAGATTGTTCTTCCCGTTAGATACATCATAGACATAAACAAATAATAAGAAGGTTTTTTAGAAGTTCAAACGTTTTGGAAAAGGTTTATAGGATGACAAGATTAAGTGTGAAGAAAAGCCATGGGTCCGGGTTCGAATCTTGGCTCGGGCAGATAGCCCACTCACGGCCAGCCTTGCTGGTTAGCCTTCCACGTAGATCAGAATCTTCAAAAAGAATTCTGATTCGAACGAATTCGATCAGCAACAGACCAATGGGTCCTTTCGAGGCTGTATGTGATAATGGAATCTGCCGGACACTTCTAGTGTGGTGAGAGAAGAAAGACATAAGAGATGTCTCAGTGAGACAAGTCTGCTAGCTTACACGTAACTAAGGAAGCAGAAAATAATGTCTACTGCAGACTTGGAGCGAGATATCTATAAAGTCTATTCTTACACGTGCCTATAGTACTACTTTCAACCGACGCTTAAGTGGTAAAATATTCCATATCCCACTGGAAAAAGAATACTTTGACCTCATTCCAGGTAACACTTTTGCCAACAAGTTTGTATCCATTAATACGAGTGAGATCAGACGAATCAAGTCTGAAGCAGCTTGTTGGATCGCGATTCTCGAAGCCTCTGATAGTTTCGCACATATGTATTAGATCACCTCTTTACCTTCTCCCTTCTATGCTAAACCAGCCAAAATGATTCCGTTGGTTCTTATAGGATTTATCAAGTAGGGGGACCAAAAACTGAACACAGTAAATGGGATGGGGAAGTACCAGTGATCTGAAAAGGATGAAGACAATCTCCCTTAACTTAAGCCTTGATGACGTACCTATATAGGATCTAAGAATTTGGGGTCACCCTATTATTACTTCTGGGCGTTGCTTCCTTTGCTTTAGGTCACCAGAGATCATTAACCCCCCTTAACCACTCACCCCCCCCCCAACCCCTCCCAAGTCTTGTTCCATCATAACCTTCTGTGGCTCAAGGTAAATCATAGTGTGGCTTGCCTTCTCGTCTTTACATGTCGACATCAAAATTCATTTACAACTGATGATCCCCGTCGATCAATTTCTTTATGTCACTTTTTAAAGTTTTAGACGTTTATTGTCATGGGTAGATTTATTTCCTAGCTTATTGTCGTCTAAGCTTTACGAATTCTTATAATGCGTCCCATTATTACCAATGCCATCAATATGTATGAGAAAGGGAACCGGTCCCAAGACTGATCCTTGCAGTACGCCGCTTGTAACCACCAACTATTCTGAGAAGATGCCATTAATCACCATATGCTTACGGCCAGGAAAACCAGTTTCCTATCCGCCTGAGTAGCCACGCCATCAAGACCATGTCACTTACCTTCTACTTGTAATCTTTGATAAGGAACTTTATTGAATGTTTTTGTTTTGTTGAATCTAATAAGATGACATCAACATCTTTACTCTCATCATTTGTGTTGATTATTTCATGAAAGGAATCAGACAGATCTGTCAGTTGTGAGCAATTGTTTATTTAGTGGTCTCGTCCTTTCAATGGTTAATGATAAAAGATTTTGCCTCGAATGATGATATCCTGAAACTACAGACGTTAAGCAAAATTGGATGGTAAATTCTGGGCAGTGACATACTGCTTTCTTTGCGTATCAGTCTCCCGCTGGTGAGCTTCTCTTTCGTCTGGATCTTTCCCAGAAAGGAAGGATTTACTGAAAAGACCAGTGAAAGTCTTGATCATCTCATGGTTCGCCTCTTGTATTGATCTTAGATGAAACTCATCAGGGTCTTCTGTTTTATCTGAATTCATTCCACTGACTGCTGATAGCAGTATACCTTCAACTTTTATCTCTGTGAGTTGCAGAATGTTATCTCCGCTTTGCAGTGGAACTATGGAACTAGTTTTGCGGTGTGAGCTGTGCTTTCAGTTGCAAATATAGATGCAAAATCTCATTCAGCATCTTGGCTTTTGAAGTCTTGAACCAGGTCACTATCTTCACTAAATAATGGACCAATTGACTGAATAATGATCCCCTTGATTTTAACATATCCTCAGTGGTGTAGCGGTTAGCTTTCCTGACCGTGAAGCATTCACGGGCCGCTCAGGGTCGAATCCTGGTTGTGGCACTCGGTCCACAGTCAACCCAGCTGTTCATCCACCCCTTAGGGATTAGTCGATAAAATGGGTACCTGGTTTAGCTAGGTAGGAGAGAGAGAGAGAGAGAGAGAGAGAGAGAGAGAGAGAGAGAGAGAGAGAGAGAGAGAGAGAGAGAGAGAGAGAGAGAGAGAGAGAGAGAGAGAGGTCTTTCGTCAAAGAGCTCAACAACGAATGTTAAGAATCGTCTGTGACAGACGCCCCTCCCGCTGCCCGACGGCGTCACGAGGTGGTGTTGGGGGGGAGGAAGGGGCGAAGGAGAAATGGGAGCAGGGGGTGATTCAGTATGGGGGGGGGGAGAGGATGAGGATGGGGATGTTCTATGGGGGTGGAAGAAGGAAGAAAGGGGGGTGGGGGGTGGAGGAGGAAAATTGACTTAGCTACGAGAGGCTCCAATCACGACCCAGCCGGAAAAAAACCTCTTGGAAGGGAACTACAGATCAAACACGAAGATAAATTGTGTTAATTGCCAGGAAGGAGAAGAAACGCCGAGATGGGGCACTTTGGTTATGGAAAGGGAAGGAAGAGGAGGAGGAGGAGGAGGAGGAGGAGGAGGAGGAAACACAAGATAGATTTATCCTCTGTGAGGAGCCTCAGAGAATGGAAGGGTAGGACGGAAGTTCATCCTGTGTTAGAAAGATGGTTTGTTATGAAAAGTTTCCAGGACTTTATCATCTTGTTAGAAGGATGGGTTATTAGGCAAGTTTTAAACTCGATTATTATCTGTTAGAAGGAAGTTGTTGTGACACCTCTGTTCTGGACTTTGAGGTCAAGGTGTGAGTTTGTTTGTTTTTTTAATTTTCCAAAAGAAGGAACAGAGGAGGGGGCCAGGTGAGGATATTCCCTCAAAGGTCCAGTCCTCTGTTCTTAACGCTACCTCGCTAATGCGGGAAATGGCGAATAGTTTGAAAGAAAATGATATATACATATGCACAAATGCCTGAAAAAATACTCGGATTGCATATTACACACACAGCGTAGACACTAGGGCTACAACGGAAGGAATGGGATGAACGCTAGAGACAGTCATTCTTACAGCGGTCTGTACAAGCTCGGATGCGGTTGTGATGCAGAACTGCAACCCCGGGGACGAGGGATCTCTAGTCACAAGAGGTGATGGTGGCGAGGTAGAATGAGGTCGAGGTGATGGTTGGAGAGAGTCGGGAAGCCTAGTGTGCTGAGTGCCTCTTGGTAAGGGATGTAAGAGGGAACGAGGATGACCTTGGATGTGGGTGGTTAAGGATGAAGAGGAGGAAAAGTGAGTTTTGGAAGCTTGAATGCTGTTTGGATGCTCTTGACTTCGACTGCAGGGAATCCAAGTGGATTCTCTGCATTTTACGAGGAATGTAAAGACGATAGATGGAGGATTTTATTGCGGTAATAACATGTTCCTTACAGCTTAATTCACTGCTAGAGTGACACTTAATAGGTTGGTGGACTGAAGAAGCTGGAGGAGGTTAAGACCTCATGAAGCAGTAGAGAGTGGTAGAGGGTTGGAAGTGAAGTTGATGTACATCACTTTTGTTTTTGGTTTGGTTAATGCTGGAAGGTGGGCTAGGAGGCAGTTGGTGTCAAAATGGGGATGGAAGGGAGGCAGTGAGGCAGATGGTTCCAATGCCCTCCCATACAACCTTCTAGGAATACTCAGTAAACGTATGCCTCAGCAGTCTGAACACTCACCTTCATCTCTTTTTCTTTTAGAAATGACACTATACATACATTCCTCCAGCCCTCAGGCACACCTGGCCCCTCACCTGGCCCCGTTCTCTGTTCCTTCTTTTGGAAAATCAAAAAAAAAACGAGAGGGGAGGATATATATATATATATATATATATATATATATATATATATATATATATATATATATATATATATATATATATATATATATATATACATGAACCACAATCGGTGGATGACATACGATGAGGTTGAGAGGACTGGTCAGTCATATTGGTCGTGTGAGTGTGTGTGCGTGTGTGTGTGTGTGTGTGTGTGTGTGTGTGTGTTTGTAATTAACCATTCGTAAATTAGAGGGGGAAAGAGTTTTGCACTTTTGGTGACATTTGTTTGCGTATACGTGTTAGTAAATGGGTGCTCGTACATCTGAACATGTCCACGTAGGCATGGATAAAAGCATTAAGAATCTCTCGGTGTACGTCATTTCATTCATTAGTCCATTACGTACAACTGCATCAGAGAATGAAAGTATTGGCCACTCTGCCAGCCATCACCTGACTCGTTAAAGCCATTTTAGAAATGTTAAATACCTCGTTACGAGTCTAGTCGTGTCACTACACTAGATTTTCACATCTATTCATTTCGTTTATCAACTGGTATCACAGCTTTACTTCACCTCAAATACCAGATCTCATCAACCTCAATGTTTTTTTTTCCCTCATAAATTCTCGATTTATTCTTCCACATCGAGATGAACAAATCTCCTTTCATCTCATATATATATTTTTTCATCCTATTATGATCTCATCAGTCGGTAATCGTTTCCTTTTTTTTCTTTTCAAATCTATCTAATATTCCATTACTAAATATTCTTACCCTCCCACTTAACCTCTAGGCTCCAGCCTTTCATCCTAGTGGAAAAAAAAAAGAGTTGGTTCCCTCCGCTCTGTACATTTTCCCGCCAGAGGGTCGGCTCCCGTATCCCATAGAGGTGGGCACAGGCCGGACTAATGGGACTTTTAATTGCAGCTAATGGGTGATAGAGATTTTTGTAATGCATATGGGAGCGAGAATTGGCTAGATTACTTGGTAATGGGAGAGGGTCAAAGCGGCTCTCTCTCTCTCTCTCTCTGCTGTGGGAGTTATGGCCGGGCTAGGTTCGCTGCGCCCGCTGGTGGGAGTGAGTTGGGAGGGAGGGCACCTGTTGTGGGAGGTGTGAGCTGGCTGGCTGGCTCCTGCCTCTGGTGGGAGTGGGTGGGGAAGGCACCTGTTGTGGGAGTTGTGAGCTGGCTGGCTGGCTCCTGCCTCTCTGGTGGGAGTGGGTGGGGAGTACCTGTTGTGGGAGTTGTGGGCTGGTGGGAGTGGGTGGGGGAGGGCACCTGTTGTGGGAGGTGTGAGCTGGCTGGCTCCTGCCTCTCTGGTGGGAGTGGGTGAGGAGTACCTGTCGTGGGAGTTGTGGGCTGGTGGGAGTGGGTGGGGGAGGGCACCTGTTGTGGGAGGTGTGAGCTGGCTGGCTCCTGCCTCTCTGGTGGGAGTGGGTGAGGAGTACCTGTCGTGGGAGTTGTGGGCTGGTGGGAGTGGGTGGGGAAGGCACCTGTTGTGGGAGTTGTGGGCTGGTGGGAGTGGGTGGGGAGAACACCTGCTGTGGAAGTTATAACCCCACAATAGGAGCTCTTACTTCTGGAGTCATTTACTCTCGCTTTCTTTTCTCTCTTTGCAATGCTTAACCCCCCCCCCCCTCCTCTTTATCTTCGTCTGCCTTTCCCTTCATCCTTATCTTCTTTTTGTTCTTATCGTCCCTTATCTCCATCAACATTATGTCCATTATGATCACCATCATTTCCATTATGATCATCATACACTTCATCATCACCAGTACATACACCATCACCATTATCATCATCATCATCATCATCATTATCACCATCATATCCATGATATTCGTTATTATAAGCATGAATAATGATCATTATCATCCTTGCCATCATTATCATCATCGCAAACACCATAATTTTCATCACCATCATTATAATCATTACCATCTCCAACATCACCGTCACCATTGAACTCATCATTATCACTATCAGAATCATATCATTTCTTTCTCCTACAACGTCACTTCCCTCCACCATGCTGTTACCAACCCCATAACAGGTAATATAACAAGTAACAGGAGACCTTTGATCATACGACAGTAACGCACGTGTTACATTAATCTGTTCGTCTCAGGAATATGTTTAAAATCCTTGGGGAAATTTTGCACCAGGAGGAAGATTGTTCCTGTCCTTGTGTGTCTGTGTAAGATGGTAGATGTTTCTTGGTAATTTTGTGCCCTTGAGTAGGTCGCTTCCCGTCGCAAGATCCCTGTGTATCGTCGAACTGTGCGAGGTGTTTCGGAACTGTGAGATCTATTGCTTCGAAACTGTGAGACTATTGCTTCGAAACTGTCAGATCTTTGTTGTCTAAGGTACAGTGCTGTGGATAGGGAAGAAAACTTTTTTTTTTTTCTCTCCCTGTCCTTTTTCTGACTCATGCCTCTGTTCCCGTGTTCACGATTCGTTTCTTAGTTTCTGTGTTCCAAATTCGTTTCGTAGTTTCCTTGTTCAAGATTCGTTTCGTAATTTCCGTATTCCAGTTTTGTTCATTCGAGTCTGTGTTCATGATGATTCGTTCTTTAGTTTCTGTGTTCTCCAGGTAGTCGGTTTGCCCTTGGTCAGGTGCTGCTCAGTGTGCCAGCTGTCCTGGTCATTCCCAAGGTGCGGGGCTGCCCTTAGCCAGGTGGCGGTCAGTGTACCAGCTGTGATGAGTCGTTCTTCAAGTAGTGGGGCCATCCGTAGTCAGGTGGTGGTCAGTGTACCAGCTGCCCTGGTCCTTCCCCAGATGGCACTCAGTGTATAAGCTGCCCTCGTCATTCTCCAGAAGTTGGGGCTGCCTCTCGGTACGTGGCGGTTAGTGAACCAGCTGTCCTGGTCGCTTCCCAGGTGGTAGATAATGTACCATCTGCCTTGGTCGATCCTCCAGGTGTCTAGACCTCATAAGGCTCTTCCAGATTTTACGTAACGTCTTCCAGGTTTCCAGGTGTTATTGCGTACCGTCAAACTCATTTCCAGATTTCCAGACATTTTGGCGTAGCCTCAAACTCATTTCCAGAATTCCAGCGACTTCCATACATATCTAGGTCTTGATCAACACTTCCAGATTTCCGGACTTCACATAGCACTCAAATTTCCAGATTCTAGAAGTCATTTCCATACTTCCACATTATTATACAACAGCCTCCAGCACAGCCTCCAGACTCCATGTCGCTTTCCAGGTGTTCCAGACTTTAAAATAGTAATCCAGAGAACAGACGAAGAGCGGCCTGGATTTCCATCTCCCGCGAAATTCCCCAACACGAAGGATGAATTTTCCCGCCAAAAGACCCTCTTGATGGCCTGTTATCCAATGTATAATGAAGGATCTCAAGGCACCGTATAGTCATTATGATGGAGAAGAATTTCTATATTGCCTCGACCCTAGATGTTTGAAGCTCTAATGACAGTGTAATTGTGTGTCGAGACAGAGATGGGAAAAGTTGTTGATGGAGAAGACATTTTTTTTTTTTTTAAGAGGGATTTTGCTTTTCTTTAAGACGAAGTTTATAATTTTGTTTCTTTCGAGAAAGTATATAAATGAATCTATGTATACATATATAAATTTTCCATGTATATGAATTTTGTACAAGTGTGAATGTCTCTGACCATCTAATCTTATGTCCATGATCATCATCAGTGAAAACGTGGAGTTTCACTGAAATTGTAAGGCATGCGTGCGAGTAGGAAGGGAGGAGGGTGAACGGTTCCTAGGAAAGATGGGTTTGCCTCAGGGATGTGAAATTTCGTAGATGTTTGACCTGTCTATAGACCTGGTAGTGAGAGAGGCAAATGTAATTATTTTAAGGGAAGGACAAGTCTATGGTACTCTGGGGGTGATAGGGCATGGAAGGTGAATCGTCTGCTGTTTACAGATGATACGGCTCTCGTGGCAGACTCCGGAGAGAAAATGGTGACAGAGTTTGGGAGTTTGGGAGTTTGGGATAGTGTGTAAAAGGAAAAGGTGCAAGGAAACACAAACAGAATCAAATAGGTGCATCACGGAGATGAGACCATATGGTTGAAATCTGAGTAGATTTATCAGGACGAAGTAGAGCGCTTTGGACGCCTGGGAATGGACGTGACAACAGGTGAAACCATGGGGGCTGAAGCGAGAGTCTAAGTGTGGAAGAGGGAGCAAATCTTGTCAGTGTATTTAGAAGTATGTGAAAGAAAAGGTATGTCAGGCCATAGATGAGTATGTTTGAAGGAATAGCAGTCCCAGTGATGCTCTCTGTTATATAAGTCTTGGGCAATGAACGCAAAAGAAAGGAATAGGTGGACTTGCTGGGGATGAGGGTGTAAGGGAGAGGTAGTGAGGTAGGAAGGTCGGTCAGTTGTTGTTGTTTGAGATTAAACCTGCCTACAACTCAGGGGATGCGGGCCCTATGCTCTAGGGCTACCTGCTAGTGGTGGTGAGGGACCTAAGCACTGGGCCTAGGGAGTTGGGCTTGTTATCCCACCCGGCTCCAACGAGAGCCAGGCTCCCTCTGAGGTGATTTACACTGAGGGTGTGCTGAGGTGGTAGGACATACGAAAAGGATAAACAAATAATTGTTGATTAAGACCATCTACCTGTGATAACCGGAGGGCGCAAGGAGAAGGAGAAGGCCGATAAGAAG
>NC_092226.1:5518052-5520552 GCF_036320965.1 Panulirus ornatus | reverse complement strand
ACTCCTTCTTGAAAAAAAAAAAAAAGACAGACCGGGGGATCTCACTCATATGGCTGTGGTTCTCTCCTCTTGCGAACACTCATAGAGGCATGGTGCATCCTTGTGTGGAGCAACTGCCCTCACATCTTGAACGCTTCTTGAGCAACTTGCCTCATACAGTCGAGTCTTAAAAGCAGTCTGACCTATCAACTCTCTCTCTCTCTCCCTCTAGTCTGACCTGAGAACTTGACCCACTTTTCCTACATGGCAATTATGTCTTGACTACGTTTGTAGATAATGCTTTACATCCTACTTCCTAGAACTGGTTGCGTCTGTGTCGTCTCCACCGTTAGCTAGACCACGTAATATCGGAGTATGCCACTCCCTCGTGTGGTGGCTGCTGCTGGCATCTCAAGAGAGGGTGTGGGCCGTTGTTGTGTTTGCTTCTTTTGCTACACCGCTAAGCTTGGAACTCTTTCCCCCCCACTCGTGTCTTACCTAATAGCTACAATCCGCCTCCTTTTTCGAAAGCATGTTTTCCATTTCCTTAAAAGCTCTTGAACTATTTCTTTTTTTCTAACCTTCGTCATACACAATCTATTCTTCATGGCCGTGATCCTTATCACTCAGCCTTCCTCTGGATACACCGATACTCTGAGCTAGATATTTTGCACCAGTAGATAAGCGTGATCGATAAGGATACAGACATCCAGTTTTAACTTCATAAATTTGATCCTTCTCCCCGGAGTATCCTGAGCGTGCATTAGGAAAAGAAATTAATTTCCACTGCAGTCATTCTCAACATGTTACGCCAGAGGGAGAGGTAGGTGGGTGGGGAGGATGCCTTCTGCTGTTCCGTCTCTTTCTACAGCAAATCTACGAACTTAGAATGTTGTTCTTGTCCTCAAGCAACCCATCAGGTCTCCTGTTATCTCCTCACGTCTCTGGCTAAGTCTACGTCCCTTGGCCCTTACGTACATTTACTATGGCCCTGATTCTCTCCCAGCGGTGCGATGTCTCTCTCTCTGGCCCTCACCTTATCCTATCCTGGCCCTTACCTTATCCTATCCTGGCCCTTACCTTATCCTATCCTGGCCCTTACCTCCAGTCTACTCCTCTACCCACTGAATCAGATTCTCTACACTCTAGTGGTGTGAAGCCTGGTTTCCCTCCTCCTCTTGGCCACATTTCTGGCCACACTCCTCCCCAGTGGCCAAAAGATAGGCCTCAATCTACTACCCTTGGCCAGAATCTTGTCCCTCGTGTGTCGCCTTTTCCCCATGACTTTCTTATGTGGACCAGAAAAATAATTATCCACACCCAAATTTCAACCCTCGCCAAAACCTCTGCCTCCACACCCCATCCCTTGGCCAAAACCTCTGCCTCCACACCCCATCCCTTAGCCAAAACCTCTGCCTCCACACCCCATCCCTTGGCACAATTCGTAGCCACTACCCTGGCAATTACCACCACTTCCCCCCCTCGTCCATGCGACCCATGACCCCCCCTCCCCCCATGCCACTCTGACTCCATCCCCTAATTGCCTCTCTCATCAATCATGCAGACGCCAAGCAAAACATCATTACGTTGCATGCATGGACCAAAGTCATTAGCAGTTCCTAACTAGCTGGGAACGCTCTCCCCCACCTCCATTCCTTCGCTCCTCTCTCTCTCTCTCTCTCTCTCTCTCTCTCTCTCTCTCTCTCTCTCTCTCTCTCTCTCTCTCTCTCTCTCTCTCTCTCTCTCTCTCTCTCTCTCTCTCTCTCTCACTTTTCCCATTATCTCTAACTCCTCTGCTTCCTCTCATTTTACTCATTATCTCTCACTCCTCTCCCTTCTCTCACTCCTTTCTTTGCGCTTCCTTTTATTCGTCTTCTCTCTCCCCCTTCCACTCCTGTCACTCATCTCTCTCACCCACTGCTCTCCTTCCACACTCCTTGCCTTCCACACTCCACTCCCACCCATGCTGATCTCCCTCCCAAACTCATCTCCCTCACCTACTCCTCTCCCTCCCTCTCACTCTCCATCACTCCCTGCGCCCCTCTCACTCCCATCTCTTCTCTCAATCCTCTCCCTCTTCTCCCTCCTCTTCCACTCCCTCCCTTCCTCCCTCCCCCCGTGACCCAGCTGGGTCAGATGGGAGGGAGGGAGGGTCAAACGTAGTGACGGAATTAGGGCAGATGTACCCGACCTAAACTCTTCGATGCCACTGGAAACTACGCCTGAGCCTAGGGTGCGACAGCGCAGGAAACCTGCCACTCACACGGAGCCATGACCAAGTATTTTTTCTCCTAAGCTCGTGCCAGTAGAGGACGTACTTACTGCGAGCATCACCCGCTCTCACCAGGAAATCCTCATATCAGAGCAAAGTAATCGCTTAATAGCAAAAGATTATGTATTTTGGACGCAGAAACTTGGATTAATAATGCAAAATGATCGCTTCAGGATACGTTGGTATAAGAATAGATTGCTGTAGTGTGTCCTGGCTCATGCTGTTGGATATTCGAATGTATGGAAGGCA
>NC_092226.1:5488052-5510552 GCF_036320965.1 Panulirus ornatus | reverse complement strand
ATCTATGATCATGTCTGGAACGATGGTTTCCCTAAGTATACCAGTGACAATTCTTCCCAGACTAGGACTGATTACCATTATCTGTGTGCTGGTGTTTTGCACTGGCAAAATTTCAGTCCTTTGGAACTTTGTCAGTGGCAAGTGACTCACTGAATAGAACAGTGAAGGGCTTCACTATCCCATATTTAGTTTATGCCATTGTTCTTGGATAAGAATTTTCAGGGTTTCTGGTGAAGAATTCCTCCAACTGACCATGGAGATGGAGAGTTTCACCGGGAAGGAGAGTCGGTCCATCAAGAAGAGGTGGGAGGGAGAGGGGAGGGAGAGGATGCTCTTGGGGGTCTGGGAGAGAGAGAGACAGTGTACTCTCCTGAGATTTAGTTTCGTTATCTAAGTACATTTGAAAGGCTTTCCCCTCTAGGTGGTACCAGTCCACCAGTCCATGTTAGTGAGTCCGTCAAAGACTCTCTCTCTCTCTCTCTCTCTCTCTCTCTCTCTCTCTCTCTCTCTCTCTCTCTCTCTCTCTCTCTCTCTCTCTCTCTCTCTCTCTCTCTCTCTCTCTCTCGTATCCTGGGAATGGCGGAGGGAGGCCGTCACTGGCCACCTCACCGGACCCTTCACCCACCCATTCCCCTCCTCCCTCTTCTCCCCCCCCCCCCCCCCCACATCATCCTCCTCCCCCACAACACACAAGAGGTGTGTGTGTGTGTGTGTGTGTGTGTGTGTGTGTGTGTGTGTGTGTGTGTGTGTGTGTGTGTGGTGTGTGTGTGTGTGTTGTGTTCTCACCACTGCCTCCGTTCCTCTGACTTTAAATCTCCTCCTCAGTGCACGTCCTTTAGACCAGTGGGGAACAGTGGTGCTTGTGTGCCCTGGGAAGGAGAGAGAGAGAGAGAGAGAGAGAGAGAGAGAGAGAGAGAGAGAGAGAGAGAGAGAGAGAGAGAGAGAGAGAGAGAGAGAGAGAGAGAGAGAGAGAGAGAGAGATTACATACTAGCTAGCAGATTGGACAATTACAAAAAAAAATTGGATTTTTTTTTTGTTTTATTCTAACCAAGCAACCAATAATGTTCTGACTCTCACACACACACCCTCCCTCCCATCTCCCATCTTCCTTCTCTGCTGCAAACCCTCCCCTCACCCCAGCTCTCCCAACCCACCTCTCACCTTCCATCCTCCTCACTCTGTTTCCACCCTCACTCTCCTATCACCCATTCCTAAACCTCCTCCCACCCCTACTCTTACAGTCCACCTCTCACCCTTCCCCTTCCCCTCACCCCCACAATTCTAATCTCCCCCCCGCCCTCCCATTCCCATGTCCTTCCACTCACAACAACTCTCCCTGCCTCCCTCTCACTACTTCTCACTCTCCCAGTTCTTTCTCCCACCTCAACTTCCATTCCCCTAAACCCCCTTTCTCCACTTCTCACTCCCACACTCCCAACCCTCCTCTCTCACACCCCTTCCTCTCCCAACCCTCCTCCTCCTTCCCACCCCCCTAACTCTCCCTAGCCTCGCCCCTCCCCCCCCCTCACCTCAATGCACTGCAGGTTGCACAGAGAACCAGAGGAGGGGCTTCTACAATACCTCCCCTCCCTCCCTCCCTCCCTCCCTCCCCCGCTGAGCTGCAGCGTGCAACCCTCCCCCTCTGTCTCACCTGCTGCTCCTCCTCCTCCTGCTGCTCCACCTGCTCCTCCTCCTGCTGCTCCTCCTGCTCCTCCTCCTACTCCTTCTCCTCCTGCTCCTCCTCCTGCTCCTCCTCCTCCTGCTCCTCTTGCTCCTTCTCCTGCTGCTCCTCCTCCTGCTGCTCCTCCTGCTCCTCCTCCTCCTACTCCTTCTCCTCCTGCTCCTCCTCCTGCTCCTCCTCCTCCTGCTCCTCTTGCTCCTTCTCCTGCTGCTCCCCCTTCTCCTACTCCTCCTGCTCCCCCTTCTCCTTCTCCTCCTCCTCCTGCTCCTCCTGCTCCTCCTCCTGCTGCTCCTCCTGCTCCTCCTCCTCCTACTCCTTCTCCTCCTGCTCCTTCTCCTTCTCCTCCTCCTCCTGCTCCTCCTGCTCCTCCTGCTCCTCCTCCTCCTGCTCCTCCTCCTCCTGCTCCTCCTCCTCCTGCTGTTGGAAGGCCTTCAGGTGGGAAGCTGTGAAGACGCTGTGAGTCCAGGCCACGACAGTCTGTCCCACGCACGCATGCGTGAGGGTAGTTCGTTGTACGTGGATGAAGTGTTCATATGGTCAGGAGGAAGGTTCTGGTTGGCAGGCCTGGGCCGTGTTGGTGGAGTCGGAAGGGTTGGCAGGCCTGGGACGTGTTGGTGGGGTCAGAAGGGTTGGCAGGCCTGGTCAGTACCTGGGGGTTACAGGGGAAAATGAGGTTTGGGTTGAGTCCCTCAGCCGCCAAGGATTCTTGGCCAGTGAGAGCTACAGGATCATGAGGACAAAGAGAGAGAGAGAGAGAGAGAGAGAGAGAGAGAGAGAGAGAGAGAGAGAGAGAGAGAGAGAGAGAGAGAGAGAGAGAGAGAGAGATGATATAGGAATCCAAATAGAGTTGATGACGTAGCGAGGCTGTTATTGAGATGAAGCCCAGCCTTCGTACACACTGGGTAGGCTTGGCTGTGTGCAGGTGTGTGTACGGGAACAGGTGTGCTACAGCCACTTGGCTGTGGGTAGGTGTGTGCATGGGGGAAGAGGTGTGTTGCAGCAGAGCGCTGTTGTGGGCTGCGCGTCTTAAGGACGACCAGGTGGGTAGGGGTCGATTTGAGGACGACCAGGTTGGTATGGGTCTCTCTTTGGACGACCAGGTGGGGCTTGGGTCGTTCTAAGGACGACCAGGTGGCTGTGAGTCTTTTTGAGGACGACCAGGTGGGTGTGGGTCAGGCAGGTAGTGGAGTGGATAGATGGCTAGTGAGTGTAGAGTGAGCTGAGATGGAGTGGCGGCTGATGGGGAGTATATTCAACAGGGAGAGAAGTGAGAGTTGATGGGAGTACATCTAGCTGGGAGAGGAGTGAGAGTTGATAGGAGTATATCTTGCTGGGAGAGGTGTGAGAGTTGATGGGAGTATATCTTGCTGGGAGAGGAGTGAGAGTTGATGGGGAGAAGGTTAGGATATGGCTCCCACGGGTTCCTAGATGACTGGTAGGATTTCAATGTATAATTCTGGGGCTGGAACAGAGCTTGGAAGGGGGCTGGAAACAAGATGAATGAGAGCTTGGAAGGGGGCTGGAAACAAGATGAATGAGAGCTTGGAAGGGGATGGAAATGAGATGAGTGAGAGCTGTTAGGGAGCAAGAAAAGGGCTGGGTTGGTTGGGGGTGGTGGTGGAAGGCGGTTGGGAAAGATCTGTGATGGTGCTGGAACGGAGCTGAGTGGCAGCTGGAATGGAACTGGAAAGGGCAGGAGAACAGCTGACATTTGATTCCAGTAGATAAATGTTCCAACAGACAAACGTTCTTCCTGTAGACCGTCATTCCAATAGACAAGGTGTCCAGAAGACAAACGTTCCAGTAGACAAACGAACCAGTATATGAAAACGTTCCAACACAGAAACGTTCTAGCACAGAACCGTTTCAGCACAGAAACGTTTCAGTATAGAAACGTTCCGGCACAGAAAAGTTTCAGCATAGAAACGTTTCCAGTACAGAAACGTTCCCTCGCAGAAACGTTCCCTCGCTGAAACGTTCCCTCCTGGTGCAGAAGTTTCCCACTGCAGCAGATTACGATCTTCCGTTCTCCACAACAGGGCCGTGTGGCCAGATGGTCACCACTTCTTTTCCTGTTATTTGGTCTGTTTTGATGTTCCTGTTTCTCACCTTTTCACTGCATTTTGCTTTTCGGTCGTATTTATCACAATGGTCTCTTCCCATTCTTCTCGTTCCATCTTTCCATTCGTGATCATGTCTTTTTTTAACTTTAACTTTGCTTCACAAAGACGATACAGAGTTCTTAAAAGTCTTCAAGAACAACGTGGAACATACCAGATGTATATCAGATCAAAGAAATACGTAACGACCCAATCAGGTAGTTAGTGAGAATGTTTCAGTACACCACCAGGAGAAATGAGAACCATGCATGGATAAACTACAATGGGCATTTAAAGGAAAACTTGAAATGTGGTCGAAATCAGTCCCAGATGAACGAGGAGTGGGTGGTCACGTAGCGCAGGTCAATGCTGAGAGGTATTAGCCTTACTGACACACGCAAGGCGAGTGGTGAGCGCTACGCGCGAGTCACTGGCAGGCATCATGGCTAAATAGATCTCATCGTAGGTACTCCTAGGTAGGTAGGCATGTAGGTAGGTAGGTAGGTAAGTAGGTAGGAAGGTGGGTAGGTAGGAAGGTAAGTAGGTAGGTAGGTGTGTACTCTCTCTCTCTCTCTCTCTCTCTCTCTCTCTCTCTCTCTCTCTCTCTCTCTCTCTCCCAAGAGGGCGAGTCTCGCGACGGTTCGAATCCCTGCGTCTCTACCAAGAGGCGAATCGTGGAATGGTTCGAATCTCTCATAACTACTGTTTGGCGATAGCCACAAGTCGGTCGTGAATCATCCCCCCCCCCCAACCCCCAACCCCCATCCTCACCCTCACCCCAACCCACCGCACTACAGTGGACAACACCCCCCCCCCATCACCCCGACCCCTCACCTCTACTACAGCTGTATTTCCAATGCGATACATTTTTGTCCCTGTTAGTGTGGTCTTTAGACCCGAAGTGGCTTCTTCCTTCCTTCCGTCTTGGAGTATTTTTTCTTCATTTTTTTTTTCTTAACCTCTTATTTTCTTTTTTTCTTTTAGTCTTGGATGTGATTGACGACTTGGACTGAGGCTGGCGGGCAGCCAAGCAGGGAGAGGGAGAGAGAGAGAGAGAGAGAGAGAGAGAGAGAGAGAGAGAGAGAGAGAGAGAGAGAGAGCAGTTTATGGTTGGGATAACCAGTTGAGTCCGTTAATGATCCTGCCATCTGAGATCTTGACAGGACTTTAGTGGATATATATATATATATATATATATATATATATATATATATATATATATATATATATATATATATACTATCCCTGGGGATAGGGGATTAAGAATACTTCCCACGTATTCCCTGCGTGTCGTAGAAGGCGACTAAAAGGGGAGGGAGCGGGGGCTGGAAATCCTCCCCTCTCGTTTTTTTTTTTTTTTTAATTTTCCAAAAGGAGCAGAGGGGGCCAGGTGAGGATATTCCAAAAAAGCCCCAGTCCTCTGTTCTTAACGCTACCTCGCTAACGCGGGAAATGGCGAATAGTTTAAAAGAAAGAAAAGAATATATATATATATATATATATATATATATATATATATATATATATATATATATATATATATATATATATATATATATATATATATTGCAATAGGTCACAGTGGTGCGCGTGATCTAGGATATGCTGATATCCACGAGGATAACGAAACACGATAAGTTCCCAAGTGCACTTTCGTGTCATGATCACATCGTCAGGGGAGGAGACACAAGAATGAGATAGAAGACGTAGAATCAATTGATATACAAGGAAGAGACGTAGCTAAGATGCCATTGGTAAATAAGAGTTACATGATGGTGGTGTTCGGGTCTGGCAATCATGCCTGCCATAAAATTTTTTATGTGGACAAGAAAGGGAACTTTACAAATTTTGCCCACGACAAAGTTATCCAGTTTGTACAGACCTTCACTACAGACCTTCATTAGTAGTGATGTCATAATTCTTTGTGTATCTAATAATAGAAGATTTAATGATATTTCTCGTGGAAAAGGGGTTACAGTTGATCACTGAATTAGCTATATTCCAGTTGATATAATGGTCCTAACCTTTAACATGATTAAACAAAGCATTTGATTCTTGTCCTGTTCTTATACTATATTCATGTTGCTTAAGAACAGGATAAGAATCAAATGCTTTGTTTAATCATGTTAAAGGTTATGACCATTGTATTGACTAGAGTAACGATAATTCAGTTATTAACTGTAACTCCTTTACCACAAGAAATATGAAATCTTCTATTACTAAATAAACAAAGAATTGTAACATCAGTATTGGTGAAGGCGTATACAAGCTGGATAGCTTCGTCGTAGGCAAAATTTGCAAACAGTTCTCTTTTTTGTCCACGTAATAAAAGATTTTATGACATTCATAATGCCAGACCCGAACACCACCAACGGGTGAAGCTTGTCTACCAATGATGTCTTAGCTACGTCTCTTCCTTGTATATCAACAGACTGTTCTACGTCTTCTATCTCGTTCTTGTATCTCCTCCCCTGCCGATGTGATCATTACACGAAAGTGCACTTGGGCACTTATCGTGTTCCATTTTTCCCGTGTAACCCATGTCCAGCCTCCGTCCCTTCAATCCATTACCCATTCCATCCATATCATTACTTTCCCTTCCATCCCTTCCCACCTGTTCCTCTCCCTTTCCCCCCTCCCTTCTCCTATCTCGTCCGCCCCTCACCCTGTCCACTCTTTCATCCATCTCCCCATTCCACTCATTGACCCATTACCTTACCTCATATCTTACTCATGAACCTCTGCTAAACCCTATCCCATCATCAGCTCCCTTTCCTCTCTATCCTCCTCTTCCTCCTCCTCCTCCTCCTCCTTTTCTTCTTCCTCTTTGCCCTGCTTCTCTTTATCAAATTATCATTTTCCATCATCACCATTATCATCATCATTATTATCGTCATTATCATCATAATTATCATCACCATCATCTTCATCGTTATGGTTGACATTATTATTACCATCATCACCACCATCGTCCAAAATCATTGCCATCACCATCATTATAATCATTATCATTATCATCACTATCAGTATCATCATCATCACTATCAATAGCATCAGCATCAGCATCTTTGAAGTCATCACCATCATCATCATCATCATCATTATCATCATCACAATCATCACACCTCAACGTCATCCACATCATGACTATGGAAGACACCATCATCATCACTATGAGACAAACATCATCACTATCTCCATCATTTTCTCCCACGACGATCACCTTCCTTTATCTCCTTTATCTTCCCCTACATTATCGTCCCGGTAACTCCCACCATCACGTGTCCCATTATCATCAAAACCCATCACTGTTATCAACACCACCTCCCGGTAAATCCCCACGCAACTGGAAATGGGGGAAAAATACACGGGGGAAAAAAAAAAGAGGAGAATAATCTCCCCGAGACAAAGGATTATTCCCCTGCCCTCCCCAGAGACATCCTGAAAAGTCTCCTTGGTCATCTGATCCGGAATTCCCCTAACTGGGAAGGCAATACACCTCATTTCCCGTTCTCCCCTCTCCTCCTCCTCCTCCTCCTCCCACAACACCCCCCCTCCTTTTGCCCCTCTCCGTCCTTCGACACTCTCCGCTCTCTTCTCTCTCCCTCGACACCCGGATGTGTGAGGGGCAAGTTCATGGATGGAATAATTGCTCCTCTAGATGAAAGGTGGGTGGGGGGCGGGAGGCACAGTATGCCTTAGTCAATCTGAGGGAGAAGGGGCGATTCCTGGTGGAGGGGAAAGCTAGGGAAAGAAAGTAGACCATCACCCCGAAATTTCAGGGGAAGAATTCCTAGGTTTACATATCTCGGGAGAGAAGAGAGGTTTGTTGGTCACCAGGCTCAAAATCAAATTCAAAATGAAACTCTACATATCTGGGAAGAGGAGGGCTACCAAATTCATAGATACTTCAAAATTAATGTATTGGGATGGAGGACCATATGTATGCAAATGTCTATCACACACACAAAACGAAATGACGTCACAAAGTAGGAGAGGTTTGGCATAAGACGTCATCTGACATAATAAATTCAACGAAAACAGAATATATATATACATATATATATATATATATATATATATATATATATATATATATATATATATATATATATATATATATATATATATATATATATATATATATATATATATGATGATACAGCGCTGGTGGCTGATTCATGTGAGAAACTGCAGAAGCTGGTGACTGAGTTTGGTAAAGTGTGTGAAGAAGAAAGTTAAGAGTAAATGTGAATAAGAGCAAGGTTATTAGGTACGGTAGGGTTCAGGGTCAAGTCAATTGGGAGGTAAGTTTGAATGGAGAAAAACTGGAGGAAGTAAAGTGTTTATATATCTGGGAGTGGATCTGGCAGCGGATGGAACCATGGAACCGGAAGTGGATCATAGGGTGGGGGAGGGGGCGAAAATTCTGGGAGCCTTGAAGAATGTGTGGAAGTCGAGAACATTATCTCGGAAAGCAAAAATGGGTATGTTTGAAGGAATAGTGGTTCCAACAATGTTGTATGGTTGCGAGGCGTGGGCTATGGATAGAGTTGTGCGCAGGAGGATGGATGTGCTGGAAATGAGATGTTTGAGGACAATGTGTGGTGTGAGGTGGTTTGATCGAGTAAGTAACGTAAGGGTAAGAGAGATGTGTGGAAATAAAAAGAGCGTGGTTGAGAGAGCAGAAGAGGGTGTTTTGAAATGGTTTGGGCACATGGAGAGAATGAGTGAGGAAAGATTGACCAAGAGGATATATGTGTCGGAGGTGGAGGGAACGAGGAGAAGAGGGAGACCAAATTGGAGGTGGAAAGATGGAGTGAAAAAGATTTTGTGTGATCGGGGCCTGAACATGCAGGAGGGTGAAAGGAGGGCAAGGAATAGAGTGAATTGGAGCGATGTGGTATACAGGGTTTGACGTGCTGTCAGTGGATTGAATCAAGGCATGTGAAGCGTCTGGGGTAAACCATGGAAAGCTGTGTAGGTATGTATATTTGCGTGTGTGGACGTGTGTATGTACATGTGTATGGGGGGGGGGGGGTTGGGCCATTTCTTTCGTCTGTTTCCTTGCGCTACCTCGCAAACGCGGGAGACAGCGACAAAGCAAAAAAAAAAAAAAAAAAACATATTATATATATATATATATATATATATATATATATATATATATATATGTATATATATATATATATTTCTTATATATATATATATATATATATATATATATATATATATATATATATATATATATATATATATATATATATATATATATATTCTAGATTCATCTCTTACTTTCTTCAACCATGAGTGAAAACGTCTTTTGAATGCTTTTGTAATGAGTCCATTTATGTAGTTCTTAGATCATCTCAGATGAGCCAGTTTGTAGAAAGTACGAATGACACAAAGTCTCAAAGGTACTAAATACCTGATGACCAAATCTGATTTATGACACCTGATCACCAGATCTAATTTATACATGCGTTTAGATTCTTCTTTTCTACGAAACGCCTCCAATGTACACAGAGATAATAGGAAGAGATATCGTTTATATATTCAGATTGAACAGCGTCTGAACCCACGTCGATCTTTGATGTTTGATAAGATCAGGGGTTTAAATGTCCCGTTTATCTTCTTTCCTATAGTCTCTATCTTCGTCTCAGACAAGCCTTCTTCACATGAGCGAGAGAACCATGGGTGTCTATACCTACCCAGTGTAGCATCAAGGGTAAGGGAGGCCATCAAAGCGACTGATTCCAAGCCAAAATACTGGAGAAAAAAACAAGCAGTCGAGGTGTAGTGGTTTGCGTTCCTGAGAGTGACGTATTCGTGGGCCTCCTGGGGTTGAGCCCGCATAAGTTCGAATTCTCGTCCCAGCAGTCGATCCAAAGTCCACCCAGCTGTTCATCCTCTCCGATGGGCAGGTCGATAAATTGGGTACCTGGCTTAGGCTTGGGTTAATATATATATATATATATATATATATATATATATATATATATATATATATATATATATATATATATATATATATATATATATATATATATATATATTCTGATATTCCCTGGGGATAGGGGAGCAAGAATACTTCCCACGTATTCCCTGCGTGTCGTAGAAGGCGACTAAAAGGGGAGGGAGCGGGGGGGGCTGGAAATCCTCCCCTCTCATTTTTTTTTTAATTTTCCAAAAGAAGGAACAGAGAATTGGGCCAGGTGAGGGTAGTCCCTCAAAGGCCCAGTCCTCTGTTCTTAACGCTATCTCGCTAATGCGGGAAATGGCGAATAGTTTGAAAGAAAAAAGAAATATATTCTGAAGACTGTAAGACGAGCAGTTCAGTGTAGGATGGTCTGGGACGCTCAGGGTCGTCAAGCGATAAGCCGTAGAGAGATTCTAGAGGAGAAAAGGACACCATTCTGGGAAATCCTTGAAGGATCTTCTCTTGGAAGGGGCGTCATGGGCGATGCTACAACGAGGGAGTGTGAGAGACACTGTGAAAGGCGGGGCAGCGCCTCTTGTCTACAGCAACACAGATGTTGTAGATCTGTACACCGAAGGACTCTGAAGGGAACTGATGTTTTGGTCTGAAGGAGTTGAACTGTTGAAATGAAGGCCTCGGTCCTCAGTCTATGGATACTATAGGGTAAAACAGAGTAGACTTTGTGCAGAATGAATCTGTCATGATCTACAGACGCTGAAACTATCGGTCTAATCCGCGTGGAAGGAATGATTAAAGATGATCAAGAAACTGTAGACATCAAGGAAGGAGAGGGGGTAAAAAATGAATAAAGTACGTGTACACAGCAAAGCTTAGGGGAGAAAATTGTCATCTGGGGAGAGTGTGTGGGGTGCGGATGAGAGGAGGGAGGGAGATGCTGTACTCCCGACACTGTCAGGTTACAAGGGGCGCCCCGCGGGAGACAAGACCTGACAGAAACACATAAACCCAAAACCCCATCATGGAGTGAGCCAGGCAGTCGAGGGTGTGAGTGTATTGTCTTACGTTACTCTCGGGACGATTATTACCGCTAGATGTCGCCCAGGAGGGGTGGCGGTGAGTGGGGATAGGGTGGTTAGGTTGAACTTAGGGACAGGGGTAAGTGGGGCTAGGAAGAAGGCAGGAGCAGCTGAGGATGACGTGGGTGCGAAGGGGGTAGATAGGGTTGGGTAACTTGGAGCTCCAAAAAAAAAGAAAAGACGAGGAACTGTGTCGCTGTGTCATTATAAGCACAGTCTCCTCAAGGAACTTAGCACTCGAAAGGAGTCAACATTTTCCTGCTACTGGACGTACTGTAGCCTTAAGCTGCAGGAGCCTTTAGGAAGGTCCTGGGCCAATCATATATATATATATATATATATATATATATATATATATATATATATATATATATATATATATTGCACGAGGTCACTGGTGCGTGTGATCTAATATATGCAGGTGAACCACGGAAAAATGCAGCAGAATAAGATCCCAAGTTCATTTTCGTATAATGACCACATCATCAGCGGAGATACAAGAATAGAATATGATAATCAGTTCATATACAAGGAAGAAACGTAGCTAAGGATGCCATTGGCAAACAAGTGTTACTGGATGGCAACCTTCGGGCTGGTGCGTTCGAGTCTGGCAACATGCGGGTCATAAAATTTTTATCATGTGGACAAGAAAGAGGCCTGTTTACAAATTTTGACAGCAATAAAGTTATCCAATTTGCACAGACCTTCACTAATATTAGTGTAACATTTCTTCGTGTATTCAATATTAGAAGATTCAATGGTATTTTTCGTAGTGAAGGATTTAATTAATGAGTTGGATTTACTTTAGTCAGTGTAATGATCATAATTCTTAATATGATTAAACAAGGCATTTGATTCTTGTCCTGTTCTTTTCTATATTTTTGTTGCTTAAATCTAACATAAAGATCCTTACCAGTCTGCCCAACATAAAATATATTACAATTCTTACATGGCACTTTATAGACACAGCCCGCAGAACTTTCTGGTGAGTTCCTGATCAAGATGAAGATATTCTTTATAGTATTGTTATTGCTGAAAGGATTTAAGCAACCTGGGAAGCTATGTAAAATTATCACTAAAAGGAAGAACTAAAAGATTCTTGGTATCAAGGGGAAATTTGGGTTTAACCTTATGATATGATTTCTTTACCAACTTAAGGGATTTATCAATAAAAGATCTAGGATATTATTCTAACTTGGATCCAATAGAATATATCTTCTCAAACATATCATCAATGAATTCCAGACTGCATATATGTAATGCCCGAAGGAACATAGACTGGAATGCTGATAGTTTAACTCTGTCAATTCCAGACTGCATATACGTAATGCCCGAAGGAACATAGACTGGAATGCTGATAGTTTAACTCTGTCATTTTGAGCTGAGTAACAATGGATATATGAGCATACATTGGTAGGTTTTCTGTATATGCTAAACTTACCTTGTTTCCTTGCCTATGGATCACGCAATCTAAAGATGGTTACATACCATTATTTTCATTTTCTACAGTAAATTTGATGGAAGTTACTAAATTGTTAAGTAAGGGGAGAAATGTTTGTAAATTTTCGTTTGTTGGCCAAATACAAAGAACATCATCTACAAACCTAGAAACCTCTGAGGCTTCTAAGAGAGGTGGGAACCAGGGATTGGAAATCTTCCCCTCCAGTTTTAATCTGCCAAAAGAAAGAACAGACAAGGCGGCCAAGTTAGGATTTTTCCCTCAGAGGGTCAGTCATTTTTTCCTTACTTTACCTCGCTATTATGAAAAATGGTGAATACGTGTGATTATATATATATATATATATATATATATATATATATATATATATATATATATATATATATATATATATATATATATATATTATTATTATTATTATCATTATCATTATTTTCTATTTTGCTTTGTCGCTGTCTCCCGCGTTAGCGAGGTAGCGCATGGAAACAGACGAAAGAATGGCCCAACCCACCCACATACACTCGTATATACATACATGTCCACACACGCAAATATACATACCTATACATCTCAACGTATACGGATATATACACACACAGACATATACATATATACACATGTACATAATTCATACTGTCTGCCTTTATTCATTCCCATCGCCACCTCGCCACACATGAAATAACATCCCCCTCTCCCCCCTCATGTGTGCGAGGTAGCGCTAGAAAAAGACAACAAAGGCCCCATTGGTTTACATTCAGTCTCTAGCTGTCATGTAATTATGCACCGAAACCACAGCTCCCTTTCCACATCCAGGCCCCACAGAACTTTTCATAGTTTACCCCAGACGCTTCACATGCCCTGGTTCAATCCATTGACAGCACGTCGACCCCGGTATACTACATCGTTCCAATTCACTCTATTCCTTGCACGCCTTTCACCCTCCTGCATGATCAGGCCCCGATCACTCAAAAATTTTTTTCACTCCATCTTTCCACCTCCAATTTGCTTTCCCACTTCTCCTCGTTCCCTCCACTTCTGACACATGTATCCTTTTTGTCAATCTTTCCTCATTCATTCTCTCCATGTGACCAAACCTTTTCAAAACAACCTCTTCTGCTCTCTCAACCACACTCTTTTTATTACCACACATCTCTCTTACCCTTACATTACTTACTCGATCAAACTACCTCACACCACATATTGTCCTCAAACAGCTCATTTCCAGCACATCCATCCTCCTGCGCACAACTCTATCCATAACCCACGCCTCGCAGCCAAACAACATTGTTGGAACCACTATACCCTCAAACATACCCATTTTTGCTTTCCGAGATAACGTTCTCGACTTCCACACATTCTTCAAGGCTCCCAGAATTTTCGCCCCCTCCCCCATCCTATGATTCACCTCCGCTTCCATGGTTCAATCCGCTGCCAAATCCACTCCCAGATATCTAAAACACTTCACTTCCTCCAGTTTTTCTCCATTCAAATTTACCTCCCAATTGACTTGACCCTACTGTACCCAATAACCTTGCTCTTATTCACATTTACTCTCAACTTTCTTCTTTCACACACTTTACCAAACTCAGTCACCAGCTTCTGCAGTTTCTCACATGAATCAGCCACCAGCGCTGCATCATCAGCGAACAACAACTGACTCACTTCCCAAGCTCTCTCATCCCCAACAGACTTCATACTTGCCCCTCATTCCAAAACTCTTGCATTCACCTCCCTAACAACCCCATCCATAAACAAATTAAACAACCATGGAAACATCACACACCGCCTGCCGCAAACCTACATTCACTGAGAACCAATCACTTTCCTCTCTTCCTACACGTACACATGCCTTACATCCTCGATAAAAACTTTTCACTGCTTCTAACAACATGTCTCCCACACCATATATTCTTAATACCTTCCACAGAGCATCTCTGTCAACTCTATCATATGCCATCTCCAGATCCATAAATGCTACATACAAATCCATTTGCTTTTCTAAGTATTTCTCACATACATTCTTGAAAGCAAACACCTGATCCACACATCCTCTACCACTTCTGAAACCACACTGCTCTTCCCCAATCTGATGCTCTGTACATGCCTTCACCCTCTCAATCACTACCCTACCATATAATTTCCCAGGAATACTCAACAACCTTATACCTCTGTAATTTGAGCACTCACCTTTGTCCCCTTTGCCTTTGTACAATGGCACTATGCAAGCATTCCGCCAATCCTCAGGCACCTCACCATGAATCGTACATACATTAAATAACCTAACCAACCAGTCAACAATACAGTCACCCCCGTTTTTTTTTATAGATTCCACTGCATTACCATCCAAACCCACTGCCTTGCCGGCTTTCATCTTCCGCAAAGCTTTTACTACCTCTCCCCTTTTTACCAAATCATTTTCCCTAACTCTATTGACCATTCTCCAAGAGTTCCTACAGCATTTAGGCTCTATAGCTGTACGCTGTCAATAATGGGAGGCGTACGTAACGGGAGGGCTGGCAGGTCTGGCCAAGCCAGATGACGTCACGGCCAACTTGGCTTTACGGGAGGGTTGGCGGCCCTGAGCCAGGCTGGGTGACGTCACAGTCAGCCTTTGCCTGGGCGGGCAAGTTGCGCTTGGTTACCCCGCCATTATCACCGTCTCTTTGACTCCCCCCCAGTCAGAATTTTCACTTGATTTGCATACACGGAATTTTGCTGCGACTGCACGTTAGGAGGTAGAGGTCCTGGGGGAGAGGAGGGGGAAGGGGAAGGGGGAAGAGGGGAGGGGGAGGACTTGCTGGTGCTTGGGGGAGAGGAGGGGGAAGGGGAAGGGGGAAGAGGGGAAGGGGGAGGACTTGCTGGTGCTTGGGGTGAGGTGGGGTTCAACACGACTGGCCAGGCACGGGGGAAATACCTGGCGTTTCTCTATCTGTTCTTACCTACTGATGTGAGTTTAGGGCAGCCTGGTGTACTGCTAGCAGGGCAGTGGTGAGCACCAGCACCACTTGGTTGTTGTAGCAGGGATGGTTGTAGTTACAACTGTTGTTGTGGGTTGTGGTTCTACGAAGAGCAATAAAGTAGTAGTTATAACAGTTGTGTAGTAGTAGTAGTAGTAGTAGTAGTAGTAGTGGTAGTAGTAGTAGTAGTAGTAGTAGTAGTAGTAGTAGTAGTAGTGGTAGTAGTAGTAGTAGTAGTAGTAGTGGTAGTAGTAGTGGTAGTAGTAGTAGTAGTAGTAGTAGTAGTAGTAGTAGTAGTAGTAGTAGTAGTAGTAGTAGTTGTTGTTGTTGTTGTTGTTGTTGTTGTTGTTATTGTTGTTGTTGCTGTTGTTGTTGTTGCTGTTGTTGTTGGGTCCGTTGTGATGTTTCTTTCTTTCCCTACACCGCTAAACTCTGGAACTCCGTACCTTTTCACGTCTTCCCGAACTGTTATATAATCTGATCCTTTTCAAGCGGGAGGATCACAACACATGATAACCTCAGCAGCAATACAATAACAAAGATGGTTCCGTGGGCGACATGCTCGCTGTCTGTCTTGGTGGATGACAGGTTTGCTAGCTGGCAGGTTTGCTGGATGACGTGCTTGCTAGATGGCAGGTTTGCCGGATGACAAGTTTGTTGGATGACAGGTTTGCTAGCTGATATATTCGATGGATGACATGTTCGCTGGATTGATATGTTCGCTGGATGACATGTTCGTTGGATAACATATTCGCTGGAGGACATGTTCGCTGGGTAACATGATCGCTGGAGGACATGTTCGCTAGGTGGCAGGACTTGGCGCACAGCAGCAGTTGTGTTCGCTGGCTGTGCGCTTGGCTTGAGATAAGGCACTCCAGATTAGCCGGGATCTCCACAGCATTTTTAATTAACAAGCAAGAGCGGTCTTATCTGGGCGGGACTGGCCAGCACGTCCAGTTCCTCAGTATATATTACGCGCCTCTTTACAAAGTAGACGTCGCCTGTGATCCGGATTCATCTGGATTTAGTGAGAGCTTTAGCAGAACTTTGGGATTATTGATTCGCTGGCTTGAGCCATTGCGTTTGCCTGTAAAGCTGGATCTGCTGGCTCGAATCCACCCCCGTCTTGATCTGTGGATAACATGGTGGATTCTTAAAGGGCTTTGATCCTTGTCGTTCGCGTACGTCAGACGGCTGGATTAACGTGGATTTATTTAGGTGAGGGGGCTACAGTGCACGAGAGAGAGAGAGAGAGAGAGAGAGAGAGAGAGAGAGAGAGAGAGAGAGAGAGAGAGAGAGAGAGAGAGAGAGAGACCCAAACCCCGTCGGGCACAGGGTGGGGAGAAAGGTCTCGACCCCGTGGGACAGGGAGACACCTACGCCCCATAGGGTAAGGGATGGGGGGGGGGGGGGGGCGAGATCAAACCCCGTGGGGCAGGGGGGTGGTGAAGGGAGGCCCCAGCCCCTTTGGGGCAGGGACTGGAGGACAGACCCAAGCCCCGCGAGGGAGATATGGCGTATCTTTGCCAGTTTTCACAGAATGGTGTCACACCTTCCTCTCCCCTCCCTCCTTCCCTCCCTCCCTCCCTCCCTCCTTCCTCCCTCCCTCCCTCCAACCCTCCAACCCTCCCTCCCTCCACTGCTGTTACATTTGGTGACAAATTTTACGCGTATCCGCTGCGTAACTAACTTTACGCTATCTGTTGACGCTGGAGAACTTTACAGATTATTCTGTTTTACTAAATGGAAAAAAAGAAAGAATGTCTCTTATTATGTCTCATTACAAATTTGAGAGAAAGAAAAAAATTGTGTCGCATTAAAAAAAACTTGTCAATATTTCATAAAAAAAAAAGAAAAATCCTTTAAAATCTCAATTTAGTTTAGATTTTTTTTTTTTGTACTGAATTTAATTCTGCTGTTTTAGCACCACAAAGTTCGGTAATTAGAATTTGAAATATACCAGTGATTAACAGAGACCATAACTATATACCATTCGTAATCATTTGTTCTCTAGTATCCCTAAGGGAGTGAGGCCATTTATTTTAAGCAGTTGTTTTATGTAAAGAAACCATTTAAACTATGTGACTTTTTCCTAATTTTGGAGGAAAAAAAGAAAAGATTTTGGCTCGAAAAATTATATTTGAACGATTTATTGCATGTAATTCATTCTCTTTTTTTTTGTCATTTGTCTTCAAAAAAAACAGTTTTGCTCTGCATTCTCAACGTTAACTCATATATATATATCTTTCTTTCTTTCAAACTATTCGCCATTTCCCGCGTTAGCAAGGTAGCGCTAAGAACAGAGGACTGGGCCTCTGAGGCAATATCCTCACCTGGCCCCCTTCTCTGTTCCTTCTTTTGGAAAATTAAAAAAACAAAAAAAACAAGAGAGGAGGATTTCCAGCCCCCGCTCCCTCCCCTTTTAGTCGCCTTCTACGACACGCAGGGAATACGTGGGAAGTATTCTTTCTCCCCTATCCAATAGAATATATATTCTATTGGATCTAAGTTAAAGTACCCTAGATCTTTCATTGATAAATCCCTTAAGTTAGCGAAGAAATCATTTTATAGAGTTGAGTCGAAACCTCTCATTGACACCAAGAATCTTTTAGTTCTTCCTTTTAATAATGATTTCACTTTGCTTCCCATGTTGCTTAAATCCTTTAATGTAAATGTTGCCTTTAGCAAAAATAATACTATAAAGAATATCTTAATCAGGAATTCACCAGAAAATTCTCTTGGATGCATCTATAAAGTGCCTTGTGGAAACTGTGATAAATTTTATGTTGGTCAGACTGGTAAGGATCTTTCTGTTAGACTTAAGCAACATAAATATAGTATAAGAACGGGACAACAATCAAATGCCTTGTTTAATCACGTTAAAAACTATGATCGTTGTATTGACTAGAGTAACGCCATATCAGTTATTAACTCTAACTCTATTACCAAGAGAAATATCATTGAATCTTCTATTATCAAATACACAAAGAATTATAATCTTAATATTAGTGATGGTCTATACAAATTAGATAACTTTATTGTTGATAGAATTTGTAAAATGATAAGTTTATGAACGCTCGTTGTATGTTTTGGACAATCACATGTTTACCAAATGGCGTTCTAGCTGCGTCTCTTCGATGTATATCAACTGACTTATATTTCTCTCTTGTGTCTCCCCTGATGATGTGATTATTACGCGAAAGTGCACTTGGGATCTTATCGTATTTCATTTTCCCCGTGGACTCATAGGAATATCTTGATCATGCGCAAAATTGTGATCCTTTCCAATATATATATACATATATATATATATATATATATATATATATATATATATATATATATATATATATATATTTTTTTTTTTTTTTTTTTTCATGCTCAGTGAGATGGTGAGGTTTTGGGACAATCATTAAATCCTGTAACCAGGCTTTGAATTAGTGACGAGTTTAAGGGGGCGAAGTGTGCACTGAGAGAGAGAGAGAGAGAGAGAGAGAGAGAGAGAGAGAGAGAGAGAGAGAGAGAGAGAGAGAGAGAGAGCCGAGCGTCTGTATCAAATAAGCTCAAAGTGAATTTGGAAGATAATCTATATTCAAATCAATATTATCATTTATTCACTTTCTGTCTGCATCACACACACCACCCAAAAAAATCCTAGATGGTTAATCTCTACTTCATTTTGCATCGTAGGTAGCAGGTATCACCTTTAATGAAGACATTAAGTTAAAAAAGAAAGTATAGTTTGGTTAGTTAGTTATAACGATCCTTTTGGGGGTAATTAGCCCAAGTAATTACTCACACTAATTACCGGAAACCTATATACATCCTGGGTCAGGAACACATACACATATAGTTGTCATCACGCTTTTGAGAGAGAGTACAGCACCTTCGGTTGTCCTTTGACTAATTAGTGTGTCTAATTGCCCGTTTGGAGTAATAGATAAAGGTAACTAATTACTACTCGTGGGTCCTGGATTCCACATGTACTCGAGGATATATTGAGATTAAGGGTAATCAGCGTCCATATCACCTTTATCATTTATCATCTCATTAAACCGATAACATTGGACTTCATTGGATATGAGAACCACTGCCTTAGCCCCGTTGATTGGCTTAGTTTGTAAATTACCTTAGATTACTTAGTCTGTTAATTACCTTAGTCTGTTAGCTACATCAGTCTGTTAATCACCTCAGTCTGTTAGCTACTTTAGTCTGTTAATTACATGTCTGTTGATAGTCCTTTAACCACCTAATTGAGGTGCTTATCTACGTTTCTTGATTACCTTATTTTGGTAATCATCTTATTACGTCAGTTATTCCAGTCTGTTAATTATCCTCACTCCGCTAATTGCCTCGGTCTGTTAATTACCTTACTCTGTAAATCACTTTAGCTTTCAATCATTTTTAACTTTTTTATCTTAAAAGCGTGTGTGTGTGTGTGTGTGTGTGTGTGTGTGTGTGTGAGAGAGAGAGAGAGAGAGAGAGAGAGAGAGAGAGAGAGAGAGAGAGAGAGAGAGAGAGAGAGAGCGAGCATGTTTACCCCTACTGATAAAGACTTTGGCTGAAAAGTCATTTATCAGGTAATTAATCATGGTAATGACTGTTGTAATGGGGGTGATTACAGGTGTAATTAGGCCTGGACAGACTGGATGGCATGCAGGTGACAAAGCGCTATTTGTTCTGCCATAATTTTCCTAAAAATGAATTTTTTCGACTTACGTTGGATCCCCATGTGAGATCATCTTTGTCAAAGGATAGGCGTCAAAATCATGTATCCTTTCTATGTAGTCAAGCTATATAGATATTTCAAAGTCCATTTAAGTATAAAGTATTAGATATTTGCCATCATATTAAAGATTTGCTATCTCTTCTTTGTATATCAACTGACTTATATTTCTCTCTTGTATCTTTCCTGATGTGATTATTACACGAAAGTGCACTTGGGAACTTATCCTGTTTCATTTCCGCCGTGGACTCATAGGAATATATATATATATATATATATATATATATATATATATATATATATATATATATATATATATATATATATATATATAAACCCAAATGTGAAGATCGTCGAGTAAGAGTGTATCCACAGGCCTCCCCTCCCTGCGTCTACCCCGCCCCCCGGCCTCTGGCGTCAGATTTTTTGGCCAGACTTACTTCCCCCCCTCCCCCCCTCACACACCCCACCCTTTACCAGTGGCTTAAGATCAGCCAATCTCGCTGAAGGATATCATAACTAATCCTTCATATATCGAAAGGGCGGAGGGTGGGGGGGGGGGGGGGGTAAAAGGAAGGAGCTGAGGAATCTCTCTCTCTCTCTCTCTCTCTCTCTCTCTCTCTCTCTCTCTCTCTCTCTCTCTCTCTCTCTCTCTCTCTCTCTCTCTCTCACCCCCAATCAAGGCGCGGAAGTGGGTGTGGCAAGGAGAATAAATACAGCGAGAGGATGTTTTCTTAAGGATATTGGGGCACTACGTGAGAAGCCTTCAAGATGTTTACTTCGGTCTGGAGCTCCCGACAAATGTGATTGCCTTGGGGGAGGAAGGGGGGGTGGGGGGGGGAAGGTTAGCTAGAGGGGCGTGGCATGGCTAGCTAAGGGGGCTCTGGTCGGCTAAGAAGGAAGGGTTGGTGGTGGTCATGGCTAGCTCATAAAGTGGAGATGGCTAAGTGGGTTTGGCTTACTAGCTTGGGGAGCTAGGAGGGCGTGGCTGGCTAGGGAGAGCTTGACTAGCTATGAGGCATGGTTGGTTAGAAGTCCTAGGCTGGCTAGGAAGGTTTGGCTTGACAGAAGGGCGTTGCTGGCTAGTGAGGCTAGGCTACCTAGGAGGGTGTGGCTGGCTATGAGAGCCTTGGTCTATCTAAGATCACAAGTCTGGCTAGGAGTCCGGCTAGGAGGCGCTCTACCCAGTAATAGGGGTTGTGGTTGGTTGGTTTGGAGGGCTTGGCTGACTGGGAAGGAAGGCGTGGTTACCTGGCTGAGGGGGACGTGTGGCTAGCTGGCTAGGAGGCAGGTTGGGCTCTTCCTGTGTAGGTCTGAGGACCGTGACGCAACAACATGAATTTCTGGACGTCAGTTCTAACCCTAATGCTCTGTCCTCTCCCCCCTCAACCCCCCTCATCCCTTGTGGTGACGACTCTACGATGCTGCTCTACAACGCAAAGCTCTACAGCGGAGTCTGTAACAGCAATGATGTGCGTGGCACAGGAGCTGTTCTCTCTCTCTCTCTCTCTCTCTCTCTCTCTCTCTCTCTCTCTCTCTCTCTCTCTCTCTCTCTCTCTCTCTCTCTCTCTCTCTCCATCAAGCGAACGTAACCCACTGAAAACATATTCCTATTGGCTGGCTGCCAGAACAAACAAAAACAAAAAACTCTATTGATTACATCAACTACCTGCTCTACATTTATCGTATTGAGCCGCATGAGCTTCTGTGCTCTATATTCCTCTTTATTCACCGCATGAGCTTCTGTGCTCTATATTCCTCTATATTCACCGCATGAGCGTCTGTGCTCTGTATTCATCCTATCGACCGCATGAAGACCCTGCTCTGCATTCATCACTCACTATGCACCAAGTCCTCCTCCAGGTTCTCCTCCTCCAGGTTCTCCTCCTCCAGGCTCTCCACCTCCAGGTTCTCCTCCTCCAGACTCTCATCCTCCATGTTCTCCTTCTCCAGGCTCTGCTCCTCCAGACTCTCCTCCTCCAGGTTCTCCTCCTCCAGGTTCTCCTCCTCCAGGCTCTCCTCCTCCAGACTCTCCTCCTCCAGACTCTCCTCCTCCAGGTTCTCTTCCTCCAGGTTCTCCTCCTCTAGACTCTCCTTCTCCAGACTCTGCTCCTCCAGGTTCTCCTCCTCCAGACTCTCCTCCTCCAGGCTCTCCTCCTCCAGGTTCTCCTCCTCCAGACTCTCCTCCTCCAGGTTCTCCTCCTCCAGGTTCTCCTCCTCCAGACTCTCCTCCTCCAGGTTCTCCTCCTCCAGGCTCTCGTGCAGGCCAAGCCAGTGATGTAATCATATGCGCAGAATGGATGTAATTCTTTCCCATTTCCATCGTCGGCGATGCGAATTCCTAACAGTCGTTCAAGGCCATAGAGTGAGTTCGAATAGCAACCGACCATTAGGTGGTAATGAGGCTGTTTGTGATGTTGGAAGAGGACAAAAACCTGCGGGTTATTGTGGTAGGAATAGAAAAACATATATATTAGGTCAGGTACTGCGTGTATTATGATATTTGTTGACCCAATATCGTTGCTTGATATATATTCGTATGAGACCCCTGATGATGTGA
>NC_092226.1:5460552-5485552 GCF_036320965.1 Panulirus ornatus | reverse complement strand
GGCTATTTTACCGGCTACGGGCGTGTTGACAAGCGGTTTCCGCCGGTCAGCTCGTCGAAGAATTTCCAGCCCCAGTTCCCGATATACCGGTTCGCCAACCGATGAATTCGAGGACGCTGTGAAGGATGTTTTCTCCTGTGGGGTAAATGGCTTATGACGTATTGGCTCATGGTCAGGTGTTGGGTTGGAAGAGCAGCCAACATACATACATACCTGGTAGAAGAGTTTCAACCCAGATATATGTGTGTGAGGTTGATGAGTAGACTCGTGTGGTCGGGGTTGATAAAAGGGGGAGGGGTTAATTGGCCAGGCATTCGACCAGAAAAGCCAGGGTCACATGACACCAGAGAAATGTACTCAAGGGATCGTACTGTCGTGCTCAAGGGTCGTACCGTCGTGCTCAACGGATCGTACCGTCGTGCTCAAGGATCGTACCGTCGTTCTCAAGGGTCGTACCGTCGTGCTCAAGGGTCGTACCGTCGTGCTCAAGGGGATCGTACCGTCGTGCTCAAGGATCGTACCGTCGTGCTCAAGGGTCGTACCGTCGTTCTCAAGGGTCGTACCGTCGTGCTCAAGGCTCTAACTGTCGTGCTCAAGGGTCGTACCGTCGTGCTCAAGGGTCGTACCGTCGTTCTCAAGGGTCGTACCGTCGTGCTCAAGGGTCGCACTGTCGTGCTCAAGGGTCGTACCGTCGTGCTCAAGGGTCGCACTGTCGTGCTCAAGGGTCGTACAATGATTGAATTGCTATCTGTTACTCATCTTCAAATGGCATGTCATGTTGCCCACGTGTCATGTCATATGTCTTGAATTGTCATGGTCAATACATGACGAAGGCCAAGCGTAAGCCACATGGTGGCTTACGCCTATCGTGCAACCATGTGGTTCCCTTACTTTATTCCTTCCAGCCTCTCTCTCTCTCTCTCTCTCTCTCTCTCTCTCTCTCTCTCTCTCTCTCTCTCTCTCTCTCTCTCTCTCTCTCTCTCTCTCTCTCTCTCTCTCACTATCTATCTATCTGTCTATCGATCTATCTCTCCCTTCCCCCCTTTCGTCCGTCACCATTCATCTCCCCTTTCCTCCCCCTTCCTCCTTCTTCCCCTCCCCTTCCCCGCCGTTGCCCACCTACCCCTTTCCCCTCCCCCTCTCCCCCCACCCTCCCTCCCAACCTGGAAATAGGTCATTAGGTAATTAGGCTCCAGCGGCCCCCCTCGTTACCCCTGGAACCAACGGCAGTTACCCTGCATATATTATCCACTTCATTATGCCCCGCGAATTATCACCCCCTCCCCCCCCCTCACCTTCCCTCAACCTCCCCCCCCCCCCCCCTCATTCCAGCCCAACCTCCATCTTTTTTTTTTCCTCTCAAACAAATTTCAGAATATTTATTTTTTTCCCCTTCTCTCCCTCGTAGTAAAGTGACAGATTAAGATTCGTCGTGTTAACACGCCATGATGAGGCAGCCAGAACTTGAAAGATGGGAGGGACGACTTTGCGTTTCTGGATCTTTTGAGAGAGAGAGAGAGAGAGAGAGAGAGAGAGAGAGAGAGAGAGAGAGAGAGAGAGAGAGAGAGAGAGAGAGAGAGCGTGTTTGTGTGTATGTGTATGTGTGTGTGTGTGTGTGTGTGTCTGTGTGTGGTACATAGTTACATATATACACAGACCCAAGGTCCAAGCGAGGTGGTCTTTCCTTTAGGCTACTTAAAAATAAAAGAGATACACTTTCCTTAAAACCAAAAGAAGAAAAGGACAGCGTAGCACAGACTCTCTCCCCACCCTCCACTCCCCACGTCAACACGCCGGACGAAATAACGGGTAGAAAAAAAAAATACCTTGCAGGATTAAAATGCCCGACGGAAATCTTGATAGGAAAGTCATAAGGTAGAATGAACTTGACTATGTCATGCATCCTATCACCAACGCCATGCATCCCTTCACTTCTTGTTATAAAGTCCTTCACTTCTTGTTATGAAGACAATAGTAAGGATAAACTTGAGCTCCAGCCTCTCAACCATCTGTATCATTCCTGATGTTGAAGAATGATCCAATAATTCTTACTTACTCCCTCAGAGCAGGTGATACATGGGTTAATCATTGTCGTTAAGCTAGCGCAGCTTGGCCCAGTCTCTCGCGAGATCGATGGTTGAGAAGGTAGCATGATATACCACTGTGTTATGATGATTAATCAAATGAATTATTCAGTACAGGAGAGTGACAAGTGATGATCAAGCCTAAGTTTGAAGATATTAAGAGCGTTGCTCTGAACACCACTTTCTGGGAGCTTTCTCCACAAGTCACTAACATTATTGGTAAGGAGATATTTCGTACAGTGACCTCACAGTTTTAGTCCATTTCCTCTCGTTGGTAATGCTGGGGTTACTGTAAAGAAATTTTCAATATCGACGTTGTTGAATCCTTTATCTTAAAACATTCTATCAATTTGCCTCAGAGACTCTTCTTGCTTATGGAGAACAAGTTTAATTCCTGCAATTTTTCCTCATATGGTTTGTGACACAAAGAAGAAATCGGTTTCGTTGTTCTCCTCTTCACTGCTTCCAATCTAAGAATATACTTGCTTAAGTTGAGGGCCAAACACTGCATTGTATACTTGAGGTGGGGGTTTAACTAGACTTAGGTATAGTGGCAATGTCACATTATTGCCTTTGTATGAGAATTTCCTTTTGATGAATATTAAAATCCTATTTGTTTTCTTGGCAGCTTCGTTACAGTGTTAGAAGAATTTGAAGTTGATGAAGTCAATGACCCCTAGATCCCTCACACAAGGTGTCCGTTTTCTTATGACCCATCACCTCATAACTGAACTCTGTATTGAGGTTTTCAACTTATAAAAGCTACCATTAGATGACGTTAAATGGCATCTGCCATTTTCTAGACCATTTAGCAAGTTGATCTAGATTTTCTTGTATTCTTAACCTATTTATTGCTGATCTTTGTGTCATCTGCCAATTTGGACCCCAGGTCATTCAGCCCTACGTCAATATCGTTAATATAAATGATGAACAGTATAGGACCAAGTACGGATCCCTGGTGAACCCCAGTAGTAACGGGTGACCACAGGTGATGATTCACCATTCATTACGACTCTCTGACTCCTATCATCACCTCACCAGGTGACCACAGGTGATGATTCACCATTCATTACGACTCTCTGCCTCCTATCATCACCTCACCAGGTGTCTAATCTAATTTCCTACTCGACCAGTAATTCCTAAGACCCGGACTTTATACATCAACTTAACGTGGAGGACTTTGTCGAATGGTTTCTGATGTCCAAACAATTATGTACCTTGTATCTGTCTTGTTGGTATTGAAGGATTTATAGAATCCAAGATCTGTAAGGCATGATCTGCGTCTTCTAAACCAAGCTGTGTATTATGGTCAGGCTGTGTTGGTCCAGACAGCATACGACTTTATCTCTAATAATTGACTCCTGAAGTTTACATATAATTGATGTGAGGTTAATAGGACGGTAATTGCCAGGCAATTCGTGGTTTCCCTTTTAGAATATAGGAGTGAATTCTGCCAGTCTTCAGTCCTCTGGGACTATTCCATCTTGGCGAGATTTAGTGAAAATATAGGGTAAAGGTTTAGCAATTTTGTGTCTGACGTTTTGAATTACTCGTGGATAGACATGATCAGGTCCTGCGATTTTATTTGTCTTCAACTCATCTGTGTTGGTACTTCGCTAACTGTGACGATAAAGTCTGGCATCTGGTCTAAAATTGTTACTTTTTTCATCCAAAATGGGTTCCCCATCTTCGTTCAGTAAGACTCCTTCCTAACCCACTCCTTATATTTTTGATATAATTGACATATCTCTAAATTGTCTTAGGATCTTTATCGCTATCTCTTGCTATGCTCATTTCGAACTCTCTCTTTGCTTACTTATTAAGCCTTTTCACGTCTCTTCTATTATGATATCTTGCGTTGTCATATTTGGGCCATTGTCTGGTATCTTAAACCTAAGGAGTTTATTGCCGCGTCGTAATGCTCTCGCCATACATCTGGAGAGTACCGCTCAGAGAGAGAGAGAGAGAGAGAGAGAGAGAGAGAGAGAGAGAGAGAGAGAGAGAGAGAGAGAGGTTTGCCGACCAGGAACCTGACAGGTGGGGTTGGCATACTAGGTACCTGACAGGTTAGGGTTGTAAATTGGCAGTCTCCTTGTTGACATGTCAATAAGAACGCATCGCGACATGCACGTCCGCTTGCTGGTATTACCCAACCTCACCCAGCTACCGGCAAGTCATTCCCACCTCCTCCACCCACCTCTCCACACGCTTCTGACGATGATGTGATCGATTCAGATCAAATCGACGAGGCGACCCTGGGAGATAGCCGACACAACCTCACCATCCCTATCAAAAGAGATATTAGACCACTTGGAAAATTCAGCAAATGTCTGATAACATACTAGTTATCCGGTCATTTCAACAGAATATCTTAACATTAAGAACAGCTACCAACAAACACAAACACAAATATATATGAAGGAATAGTGGTTCCAACAATGTTGTATGGTTGCGAGGCGTGGGCTATGGATAGAGTTGTGCGCAGGAGGATGGATGTGCTGGAAATGAGATGTTTGAGGACAATGTGTGGTGTGAGGTGGTTTGATCGAGTAAGTAACGTAAGGGTAAGAGAGATGTGTGGAAATGAAAAGAGCGTGGTTGAGAGAGCAGAAGAGGGTGTTTTGAAGTGGTTTGGGCACATGGAGAGAATGAGTGAGGAAAGATTGACCAAGAGGATATATGTGTCGGAGGTGGAGGGAACGAGGAGAAGAGGGAGACCAAATTGGAGGTGGAAAGATGGAGTGAAAAAGATTTTGTGTGATCGGGGCCTGAACATGCAGGAGGGTGAAAGGAGGGCAAGGAATAGAGTGAATTGGAGCGATGTGGTATACCGGGGTTGACGTGCTGTCAGTGGATTGAATCAAGGCATGTGAAGCGTCTGGGGTAAACCATGGAAAGCTGTGTAGGTATGTATATTTGCGTGTGTGGACGTATGTATATACATGTGTATGGGGGGGGGGGGGGTGGGCCATTTCTTTCGTCTGTTTCCTTGCGCTACCTCGCAAACGCGGGAGACAGCGACAAAGTATAATAAAAAAAAAAAGAATATATATATATATATATATATATATATATATATATATATATATATATATATATATATATATATATATATATATATATATGCATACATATATATATATATACCTATGAGTCCACGGGGAAAATGAAACACGATTAGTTCCCAAGTGCACTTTCGTGTAATAATCACATCATCAGGGAGACACAAGAGAGAAATTTAACAGTCAGTTGATATACAACGAAGAGACGTCCCTAGGACGCCATTTGGTAAACATGTATAGATAATTTTCCATTAAAATCACTTATAAACTGCTCTTCGTTTAGCTTGTACTACGAGTACTCAACACTAGTGCTGGCTGTGTGATTCCTCTCATCTCTCTCGCAAACTTAACTAACCTCCATTTCTGCCTTCTTGATCTGAATCCTCCTCTGCCATCAAAGGTTTGTCCTATGTTAACTTCGTCAGCAGCCTTCTAGACAGTTATGTGTCGCCATCCTGTCTCTTCGTATTCTTCTTTCGTCTAATATCGAAACATTGAGGGCTTCCCCTCCACTCTTCGTACCTAATTTCATTCAGGTCTGGTAGCGTTCTCGGTGCATTCATTTGGACCCTCTCCAACAGCTCTATGTGGCTCTTTCTCGGTGTATTCGTTTGGACCCTCTCTAACAGCTCTATGTGGCTCTTTCTCGGTGCATTCGTTTGGACCCTCTCCAACAGCTCTATGTGGCTCTTTCTCGGTGCATTCGTTTGGACCCTCTCCAACAGCTCTATGTGGCTCGTTCTCGGTGCATTCGTTTGGACCCTCTCCAACAGCTCTATGTGGCTCTTTCTCGGTGCATTCGTTTGGACCCTCTCCAACAGCTCTATGTGGCTCTTTCTCGGTGCATTCGTTTGGACCCTCTCCAACAGCTCTATGTGGCTCTTTCTCGGTGCATTCGTTTGCATCTTCTCCAACAGCTCTATGTGACTCTTTAAGAGAGGCGACCAGACTCTTGTGGCATATTCAAGCTTAGGGCGAATAAATGCGGGGTTTATCTTCCTAAATATCACGCAGTCCATGTACCTAAAGTCAGTTTTGACAGTGGCAAAGATATTCTACGTAATCTGCCCTCCTGGCGATCCTACCCACACGTTCTTCTGGTGACAGATTTTGTGCCATCCCTCTAGGTTGGGTGCACAGTGTAACTCCTGGTCTGCTCAAACCACCCCTCCTCCTCCTCCTCCTCCTCCTTCTTCTCGTCTTAATGACTTCACATTTTCCAAGGTTGAACCTCTTCATCATCTATTTCTCCCAACCGCTGCTGCATCACGCCTAAGTCTCTGTTCAATATTTCGTGGTCGCTCTTGTTTACCAGTCTTTCTTTACCCTCCGGCAAACATGATCAGACGTAAAAGGACACCATGTTTTCCAAAGGCTCTGCTGACGTCAGGAACGGCAGTGGTCCCAGCACTGATCCCTGAGGTACGCCACTTAGCAACCTCACCCTTCTTGAGAAGGTTATCCTGATAGGTGTTCTCTGGTCCCTCCCAGTTAGGCAGGTGTCGGTACTCTTGTGTAATCACCAGTTAGTACTGTACGTGGAGGGAGTTTTACTCTCGTAAGGCCCCCATCACCTGAACCATTACTACTATCATACATCCTTTCAGACTATAATTCTCCATCTGCATTGACCTCGTCCCCTTCTGTTCACTCCCTTCATCCATCTCTCTTATGCAATAAAAGTACTTCTCTAAATCTTTTTGATGTGTTTCTCGCTTTATTTCGTAGTATGTCTTCTGGTTGTTCTGTCCTAACACCGTTCCAAGAACTGCTCATTGTCTTCGTGGTTTAAAAAAGTTCAAGATTGTGACCAGGTCACCCCTCACTCTCCTCTCTTCCACTGTGGACGAGTGTAGGGCTCCCAGCCTGTCCTTGAAATTCAGCTTTCTTAATTCTGGTGTGTGTGTGTGTGTGTGTGTGTATGTGTTGCAATAGCGTGTATTGCAACTTCTTGCTTCCTTGGAATGATTCAACAAATGTGTCATTAAAGTCTGTTCGTGTTCACTGGACCATACAAGAACAACACAAAGAAAAATCGAGGGAATTTTGTAACGAAACCAATCGCTGCACTCAAGACTGTAAATAAGCCATCAGCTGTACTCAAAATCCTGAACAAGCCAACTGCTGTACCCAAAACCTTACAAAAGACTGCTGCTGTACCCAAAACCTTACAAAAGACTGCTGCTGTACCCAAAACCTTAAATAAGCTACCTGCTACACCTAAAACCCTAAATAAGCCACCTGCTGCACCTAAAACCTTAAATAAGCCAACTACAATATCCGAAACCTTAAATAAGATAACTGCTGTACCCGAAACCTTAAATAAGCTAACTGCTGTACCTAAAACCTTAAATAAGCCACCTGCTGTACCTAAAACCTTAGATAAGCCAACTGCTGTACCTAAAACCTTAGATAAGCCAACTGCTGTACCAAGAACTATAAATAAACCAACTGCTACGCTACGAGCCATGAATAAACCAACAGCTGTGCTCCAGGACTCTAAATCATCCAAACTGCTTCGCTCCAGAAATAAGTATAAGCGATACCTTGCGCTCAGAGCCTCAGAATAAACCAATCACCGAAGTCAGAACATTTAATAAGTCCACTACGTCAATAAGAACCCATGGTAAGCTGATGGCTCAAGAGCTCTGGTTAATCAATAACACACCTGATCACCTAAGACTTTTAGACGTCAGAAAACGAATCTCGTGCTTGAGTTGTGCACTCCCACACACCAGCGCAAATAACCTATCGCAACAGAAACTGCGTAGTGTGATTTTTTAACCGGGCGTCCTAAGAACGCCCTGTTGGTGGTGTGTAAGGCTATACGATCCCAGAGGGTTAGAAGTTTAACAAATGCTCATTAATGTGATGGTCTGTGGTGGTCTGTGGGGGCTGTGGTGGTCTGTAGTGGTCTGTGGTGGTTGTGGTGGTCTATGGGTCTGTGGTGGTCTGTGGTGGTTGTGGTGGTCAATGGTCTGTGGTGGTCTGTGGTAACCTGTGGTGGTGGTCTGTGGTGGTCTGTGGTGGAGCTCTGTGGTGCCTTAAGCCCGACATTGCAAAGGAAAGAAAACAAGTTGTTGGTTCGGGGAGGAATTTCGCCTCTTGTGTTTCTCCAGCCTTGGCCACATGCCTGGCAAAATGACCACAAGCCACTTTACAAGTTCTTCGGATGTTCAGTTAGAGAGAGAGAGAGAGAGAGAGAGAGAGAGAGAGAGAGAGAGAGAGAGAGAGAGAGAGAGAGAGAGAGAGAGAGAGAGAGAGAGAGAGAGAGAGAGAGGAGGTGTGTGTGTGTGTGTGTGTGTGTGGAGAGAGAGAGAGAACCGCACACATAAACAGGACAGCCGTGTAAACCCTGCTCAAAATTCACCGTAAGACAATAGTGATGACCCGACCTTCTCTCCCTCCCCCTGACGCCCACAATGTCTCTAAAAATATACATCTCAAGAAAACATAATCTCCCGTGGAACAACACAAACCTTGACAGACGTATCAGACTTTCACATTCAGTCCAGCTGTCGTCTGAGAGCACTTGCAGGTAGCCGTCCCTGGCGACACAACAAAATCCAACACATGTGGAAACTTGCCACCATAATACTAACCCTGAAAACCCTTAAAATCACTCGGCTCCTCCTCCTCCTCCTCCTTCTTTCCTTACGGACTACCAACACGACTGTCTTCAGTACTCAGACTCCTCTGGGAGAGAAATAACTGAACTACAGCCAAATCACCACGAATAAAACCAACAAGAACCTACATAACGAGGCTTTGACTTAATTACTGTGTCATCACACTACACACACACACACACACACACACACACACACACACACACACCTGACACAACACATTCTCCATGGCTTCAACCAGCCACAAACTCCTCTCGTACAGTCACTGGCAATAGATATATGTATCAACAAAGCAATCGCCTCACTTCCTCGACACATTCCCGTACAAAGGAAACTCGACACCTACTTCCGAAGACTGGACCACCATCATCTTCGCCAGCCACTAGGCACAGGGGTCTCTTTCACATGGATGCACACATCCAAGATCGTTAAACTCTACAGTGTAATTCTACAAGAACCGATCATCTCTCTAAGCCTTTTCAATCTCTTCCTTCGTGATCTACCGTTTCCTCCTGCAGCCTACAGTGTGGAAGTCTTCTCCTATGGAGATGACCACATGGTCACATCACAGCTTCATGACGCTACATAGCGAACCACTGTTGTTTTGCGTCACCATAAGAACACGGAGTTATTCAATACAGTTTCTGCACTATAACATGAGCTTTCTTTAATCTCTGACAGTCAGGAACCCAACCTGCACCTTCCAATCAGCCTGACTGGTTAACTATTCCCACCACATGATACTTTAATCATATTGGGCATCATATGCAACACACACCCACATATGCGCATGGCATTCTCTCCTCACATTATGCATATCAACACATACCCTATAAGCAAACTAAAAACCCCCTCCGAGTATTCACTGGTGCCAGATTGAAACAAGAAATAGAATGTCTATGTTTCCACTACAAACGGATCATCCACTCCATCCTAAACCACGCCTCACCCACTTCATCATCCACCCCGTGAAAAGTAAATACAACAAAGTTAAACATCCCACAAAACATAGTATTCAGGACAACCAGTGGCAGCTTAGCAATTAAAAGAATTCAACACCTGAACAGCGAAACAAAAATACCACCAATGCAATGATACCTCAATATGCTTGGCACTCAGCTATGCAATACACTTGCCATCCAAACCACACCCTAACCAACTACCAAACCAAAGTAGAATTGACAAGATCATCCCTACTTCACACTACGAAAACTTATGATCACAGATCCTCTCTTCCTCCCTCCCTAACGAAGAGTATTACTGACAAAATACATAAACGTAAATAACCCAATAAACAATAAACAGCCACCTTCCTAAACGAGTCTTAAACTCAACCACGCTAGAAAACTACGCTCCCCAGACGTGTACGAATTACTCTTTCATGTCTGCATGACAAACATCGATGCATCATATCTCTATAAGACCCACTCATGCCCACGATCCGTCTTCTATTCTAAAGACATTGAACACTTGATTGTCCTATTCTCTCGACTCACAACGCGTACATGATAACATGAGCACAGCCTGCGGCCGCGACCGGACGAAATGGGTGGCTGGCTTCGTAGGCGCTCCTGGAGCTCCATAAAAGGGGATCCTGGGACAGGAAAGTAAATATATATATATATATATATATATATATATATATATATATATATATATATATATATATATATATATATATATATGGTTGTTTAATTTGTTTATGGATGGGGTTGTTAGGGAGGTGAATGCAAGAGTTTTGGAAAGAGGGGCAAGTATGAAGTCTGTTGGGGATGAGAGAGCTTGGGAAGTGAGTCAGTTGTTGTTCGCTGATGATACAGCGCTGGTGGCTGATACATGTGAGAAACTGCAGAAGCTGGTGACTGAGTTTGGTAAAGTGTGTGAAAGAAGAAAGTTAAGAGTAAATGTGAATAAGAGCAAGGTTATTAGGTGCAGTAGGGTTGAGGGTCAAGTCAATTGGGAGGTGAGTTTGAATGGAGAAAAACTGGAGGAAGTGAAGTGTTTTAGATATCTGGGAGTGGATCTGGCAGCGGATGGAACCATGGAAGCGGAAGTGGATCATAGGGTGGGGGAGGGGGCGAAAATTCTGGGAGCCTTGAAGAATGTGTGGAAGTCGAGAACATTATCTCGGAAAGCAAAAATGGGTATGTTTGAAGGAATAGTGGTTCCAACAATGTTGTATGGTTGCGAGGCGTGGGCTATGGATAGAGTTGTGCGCAGGAGGATGGATGTGCTGGAAATGAGATGTTTGAGGACAATGTGTGGTGTGAGGTGGTTTGATCGAGTAAGTAACGTAAGGGTAAGAGAGATGTGTGGAAATAAAAAGAGCGTGGTTGAGAGAGCAGAAGAGGGTGTTTTGAAATGGTTCGGGCACATGGAGAGAATGAGTGAGGAAAGATTGACCAAGAGAATATATGTGTCGGAGGTGGAGGGAACGAGGAGAAGAGGGAGACCAAATTGGAGGTGGAAAGATGGAGTGAAAAAGATTTTGTGTGATCGGGGCCTGAACATGCAGGAGGGTGAAAGGAGGGCAAGGAATAGAGTGAATTGGAGCGATGTGGTATACCGGGGTTGACGTGCTGTCAGTGGATTGAATCAAGGCATGTGAAGCGTCTGGGGTAAACCATGGAAAGCTGTGTAGGTATGTATATTTGCGTGTGTGGACGTATGTATATACATGTGTATGGGGGGGGGGGGTTGGGCCATTTCTTTCGTCTGTTTCCTTGCGCTACCTCGCAAACGCGGGAGACAGCGACAAAGCAAAAAATAAAAAACAAAAAAAAAAAAAAAAAAAATATATATATATATATATATATATATATATATATATATATATATATATATATATATATATATATATATATATATATCAGAAGAGACGAAGCTAGGCGTCCTAGCTTCGTCTCTTCGATGTATATCAACTGACTTATATTTCTCTCTTGTGTCTCTCCTGATGATGTAATTATTACACGAAAGTGCACTTGGAAATTTATCGTGTTTCATTTTCCCCGTGGACTCATAGGAATATATATATATATATATATATATATATATATATATATATATATATATATATATATATATATATATATATATATATATATATATATATATATATATATATATATATATATATATATATATATATATATATATATATATAATATCGTATGCAGTTTATGGTGTGATCCCCACCCAATGACTTGGGGCGAACACTTTGAAGTGAATGACTAAAGCATTTCGAACCTGATTGGCTACAACTTTGATGTTAATTTATCGTCTTAATCCTGATTGGTTGGAAATCTGATTCTCCAGAGATTCGAGAGGCAAAAAAAAAAAGGGAAACAAGAAGTGAGAACAAAAATAAGTTTGCACAGATGCACTTCGCTCAGGAACTCTACGTAAGCCATAGGCCATTCCACCACCTGTGTCGCAGATGTCCTTGTGGTCTCCATCTGTGACGAAGGTGGTGCTGTGGGCCCCACCACCTGCGACGCAGCTGGTGTTGTGGCATCCCTCCTGTGACGCAGGTAGTGTTGTGAGCCACACCACCTGTAACGCAGGTGGTATTGTGTACCCCTGTAACGCAAGTGGTGTTGCGGCCCCACCATCTGTGGCGCAGATGGTGTTGTGGTCTCCATCTGTGACGAAGGTGGTATTTGCGGCTCCATCTGTGACACAAGTGATTTTGTAGACCCAATCTGTGACGCAGGTGGTGCTGTGGGCCCTACCTATGACGCATTTTGTGTTTTGGTCTCTACCTGTGACGCATCTTGTGACGAGACCCCCTTACCTGTGACGCATTCAGTGTAGTGTGGTCTTGTGACGCAACTCATATTTCAGCCTTACCTGTGAGACACACAGCTGGTGCTGCCGCACACAGGTGGTGGCCGCTGCTGTGGCTACCACCACCACCACCTGGCTAATGAATAAACACAGAGTAGTGTAGGAACGTCCTTGTTGGTCCTTGAAGGCCACCTGCCCGGGCCAGGTGGAGGGGGGGGGGGGGGGGTGGACACCAGCCAGCCTAGCCTAGATGGTGCCCGATTGGAAGGGAGGGAGGGAGGAGGGGGTGGGGGGTGAACCCTGGTTCTGGGGGGGTGAGAGTGAGGGGTGGAGTCTCTCTCTCTCTCTCTCTCTCTCTCTCTCTCTCTCTCTCTCTCTCTCTCTCTCTCTGGGGGTAGGATCTGGTGGGTATGGGCTGCGCAGAGGTAGCTGCCAAAAGCTCCCCCCAACCCCCCCCACCCTTAAGAGGCTCCCTCCCTCCCTCCCTCCTTCTTCCCTCAAGCCCCCCCCCCCCTCTTCCCTCAAGGCCCCCCCTCCCCCCCCCACAGCAGACACTCGCGTGAAGGTGAACTGCTCTGCACTCCCGTTCCGTCATGATCTATTTTGGTCATGCACAACAAAGTGCCAAGTGTCAACATGAGGGGAGGGGAGGGGAGGGAGGAGGTGGTGGGGTTTGTTGTTGAGGGGCGAGGCATGCGCCCCCCCTCCCCCCCCTCCTCCCCCCTCGCCTGCCTCACGTGAACACACAGCTTGCATACCTCTGGAAGAATTCTCCCTCCTCCTTCTCCTTCTTCCTCCCTCCCCCCAACTCCCCCTTGTTTGTGTACATTCATGCACTTGATGACCATCGGATGATAACTGGTCATTAGACCAGGCCTAGTATCAGACACGTCGGTGCAGTCATGCAGTTAATGACCATCAGATGATAACTGGTCATTAGGCCTGGCCCCGCAATAACACAAGTTAGTGAATGAGTGTAACACATCGTCTCTTGAGCTGGGAGGTTTTGAGACATGTAGACACAGACGTCTCCAGGAAAATGATCTCTCAGATCTCTATGAAGACAGAGGTAGGGAACCCCTGAGACCACGTCCATGTGAAGTATAGAACCCCTGAGACCATGTCCATGTAAAGTATAGAGCACCAGAGACCATGTCCATGTAAAGTATAGAGCACCAGAGACCATGTCCATGTAAAGTATAGAGCACCAGAGACCATGTCCATGTGAAGTATAGAGCACCAGAGACCATGTCCATGTGAAGTATAGAACCCCTGGGACCATATCCATGTGAAGTATAGAGCCCCTGAGACCATATCCATGTGAAGTATAGAGCCCCTGAGACCATGTCCATGTGAAGTATAGAACATTTTGAAACTCAATGAGCAGCCTGTGTGTGTTGCGTGTTTTATTGCGTCTTTCCACAGCTACAGGTTGGAAGTCAGTTCACAGTCTAATCACTCTTGAAGTTCGTTGTGGTTTGGGGTGAAGCAATGTTATGGAGGTGATGCGTATGAGCTCGGGTGGGCTCCTTACGACTGTGGTTCCGACATACAACCAAGTATACGAGGGATGACGCAAATGACGCAGTAGCTCCTCCCCGAGTTGCGTCGTTATCTATTTCTACTGATGCAATATGGGGAGAGTTCTGCCTACACTCATGGGGCTCCACCTCTTCAAGTTCCCTTAACGAGAGTGTGCCAGTGGGCAAGGCTAGCTCGTAGTGCTCATCGTAAAAAAAAAAGATTATAAAATTAAAATTGAGTTTTGTGATTTACTTGTCAGTGACATGGGTTTGGTGTACTGTGTGTGTATGTGTGTGTGTGTATGTGTGTGTGTGTATGTATGTGTATGTGTGTGTGTGTGTATGTATGTGTATGTGTGTGTGTGTGTGTGTGTGTGTGTATATGTGTGTGCGTGTGTGTGTGTGGATTCCCAATATCCTTGCTACTACGTGTGAAAATAAGATCTAATAACAACGGTGCATCAGTCCCTCTTATCCTAATCTGAACATATGCTGGTATAGGAAATTTTCCAGTACACACAGTCTTTACGAACTTGTGTCTTTATGACTTTCTGTCGCCATGAGAATCCAAACTCCCCTTATCAGTCTCTTTATAATTGATATCATCAGTAGTAATTTACCGTCCCTGAGAAGTGCATGTTTATTGCTTCATGCACCATCTTGATTGCCCCTTCTCTGTTTTCACTGTATGTCAAATATTTGTTCTGGTTCGTTCAAATTCTTTGAAGGAATATTATATGATGTCACCACCACTTTGCACTTCTTTCTTACACTTACGCTTCCCATTCTCTGTTGCCTGAATGGGCCATCTTCCACCATTTACTTAAGGGTTTCTTTTATATGGAGGGCCAATCTTCCGCCTCCTCCTACTCCTCCTTCTGCTCCTCCTGCTTTGTCCTTTCTCTTCCTTCTTCCTATCATGTGTCTATCTGGACAGAAGTTATGTTTGTATTCAACTGTGTTCTCGCAACTCCAACGATATCTGGTCCGCTTCATTATATACGACCTTTAGATTTTGGCTCGTAACCACGTACTATTAATGCTGTCAGTCTGGCTTTACCATCGCCTAAATAGTCCTGACCTTCCGCGGTGGAGGCGGGACTACCTTGTCCTCTTGCCTCATTTGGTGTCTCCCATTTTTTTGCCTTATGTTTCTTAATCTGACTGAGTACCTCTTGGCTACATGACTCCAGATGAGGCGTCATTGTAACTGATCATCCCTTGGTGTCTTGACGGTAAACACCGATTCTTCTTTCTTTCATCACAGAAATTATACCTAGATTTTTTTTCTTCCATTAATCCTTTAATGGACATTCCTTTTTCGCTTTTCAAAGAATCATATCCTCTTTCCTCCGATCTTTTACTTTTAATTCCCTTCAGATAATCTTGATCTGTGTTCTTACCCGTTAACTATACATTCCAAACTCTTGATTCCCTTTCTCATTTCATGACACCTCGCAGGAACTTTTGTCTGATTATTCGGTTCCTTTTACTTCCTCCTTCATCTGTGTTAACCTCTGATCCTTTTCTTTCATCATGACTCCGTGGTCTTCTCTGTCTTCCTAGAGGTAAGGTCAAGTTCTCAAAGGGAGGGAGAGAGAGAGAGAGCGAGAGCAGCAGCGCTGCTTCCTCCCTCCCTGAGATTTCCTCACACGTGAGGAGGCAAGTGAGGAGAAGCCCCGAGCCACCACCTACCTGTCGTCAACATTGTCCCTCCGGAGTCTCCTCCGCCCGCCCAAGGGTAAAGAGTCAACCTCCAAACTTTTGTTCTTTGGCGATCCATTCATCCTTTTTCCTTTCGTTTCCTCCTTCATGATCTAGTCACAACTACCTCACCATAATACTCTCCCTTGCTTGAATCCAACTCTGACCAAAATCAAAATGAAAATTGCGAAACTTTAGCCAACTTGGCTTTGTTTGAGTTTGATAAATGGGTCACCTTGTGGTGGCTCTGCCTCTCTAGGTGTCAGAACTAATTTCTCTGTCTTCTTTTTATGTATCTCTTCTATCTTCTTGACTCTGGGAATGCTACAAGTCTTGAATCATTTCTAAAGGTTAGATAGAACACCGGTTATATGGTTTACTGGCTTGGAAATATTATCTCTCTATAGATTCTCAATCATAACAGATGGAATTGTTATCTTTTGGTTATAGATAGTTTACTATCATTTAGTTACTCCCATATACGCTTCTTTATAGTAATTCTTAAATGTTCTTGTTCTCTCCCCCTTTGTTTACTGTTTGGGTATCCCTGAAATGGATCTGTGTGTGTGTGTGTGTGTGTGTGTGTGTTGCTGCAGCGATGCCTCACTTACCTGATGATATACAGTCCTAAGGTTCTCCCTGATGGGTCGTAGGTCTGACAAGTCTCTCGGTGGCCCTCCCTCGCATACCTGAATAGGCGACTTTACCTTTTGTCATCCCTGGGGTTGTCGCGGGGTTGGGAGGGGAGGAGCTCGAAGCCTCTGAACCTCGGCCACGGACGGACGAGCGGAGGAAATTCCACTCATAGCTGGCGTGGGACTGCGAGCTCCGGTGCGTGCGTACCCTCTTAGCCTACATTGTTTTCCCTCGCTCTTTAATGTCCTCTAGCAACACGCATGACCCAAATACCCACTTACGTGAGATGGAGAGAGAGAGAGAAAAATTGTAGAAAATGTCTGTTTCGAAACAGACGCTCAATCGTATCTTTTTTCGGTCCTTTTTATTAAAGTGTCCAAAATGTGTTGCTCGAATGACGTGAGATATCTGTAGGTCACTTTACACTTGTCTGGTCCACAGGCCAACAACAGTGTCCCTCTCCTTCCTCCTCCTCCTCCTCCTTCATCACTGCCACACGTCACTGCCAAGAACGCCTCCCGAAGCGTTGCGCGGTATTGCAAGATCGCCAGCTAATGGTGTCCCGCTCCAGCCAGTGGTAGAAACCATCAATATTGGAAGCGGCCGACGTTGTTAAAAAAAAAGATAAATGAACAACTCCTTTATATCAAATCTTTCTACATCATCCTTACGTATTGTACGTAGATCAGATGAGATGAGGGAAGGCTTACTGGACGAACTTACCTCTTGGATAGACTTCTACCAATGGTTCTCTTAACAAAATTAAACAATGGAAGGTTACGTTAGGGTGACCAGAGAAGTGCAGTTAAGCGTGGAGAAAATGACCCTACAAATTGGTAAACTCCAAAAAATTATCTAACATCGTATTGACGACTTTATCAAATTACCCAACACCATCGTCAAACTTCATCAAATTATCCAACACCATCGTCAAACTTCATCAAATTGTCCAACACCATCGTCAAACTTCATCAAATTATCCAACACCATCGTCAAACTTCATCAAATTATGCAACACCATCGTCAAACTTCATCAAATTATCCAACACCATCGTCAAACTTCATCAAATTATGCAACACCATCGTCAAACTTCGTCAAATTATCGAACACCATCGTCAAACTTCATCCAATTATCCAACCCCAGCGATCGTGCTGAACCTCTCTCCCTAACCCCACTACCTCCTCATCGTCGGTGTTGCTGTCAGGCAGACAATGTGTCCAGCGACACTGGTGCGACCCAGACGCACACAAGTGCCCCGCTCCTCACCGCTGACCGATGGCCATACCACACACTCTTCCTCGACTCCACGTAGCAGAGGCGTCCAAGTAGACATTCCGCCAACTCTGACGCGACAAAAAAACAGAAAAAAAAAGAAAAAACAGACCAGGAGTGAATTTATCTCCTCCTCCCCCCCCCCCCCTCATCTCGTTACTTCCGTGTTGCCCAAGAGCCAATGATCCGGGTTACCAAGGGGGGGCGGCCTTTCGAGTCAGCTTGTTACTCATCAGGTCTTATTAGTAGGCTTGACCTCTGACCCCCCTCCCCCCCCGTGCCTGACGCTGGGGCTGTTCTGCTACTCATCCTCGTCTCTGGCAGAGACCAAAATGTTCCGAGTAATTGGCTGTAAATTCTTGCTATGTTCTCATTACGATTGGCTTTGTGGATGATGTCTCAGCTCGTCTCTGCTGTGTGGTGACCTGAGGTCAGAAAGGGAGCCCTCTTCTCTCTCTCTCTCTCTCTCTCTCTCTCTCTCTCTCTCTCTCTCTCTCTCTCTCTCACAGGTTTTTCATAGACAGATGTTTATCTGCTACCAGTTCAGTGTCACGCTAATTGCCACTAATGGACTTAGGACAACACCACCAGTGCAAGCATAGCCAAGCACTCAACTTTCCCCTCAGCTGTGGCTCCTCTTTTCGCCTGGCATCTATTACTCTCACCTCACGCCACTCGCCTGCCTGTTGTTGCCGAAGTAAACAGATTCCGTCGCCTCCGTCCGCTGAAGCTGACTTGCAGTCGACCCTCTGACCTCCACTTGACAGCACCGCTCTCATGACTCGTCATGTTGTTCTGTGGTGGTAGACGGAGTCTAGCCGATTTGGGAACAGATGGTGAGTTTAAATTGAATAATGACTCCTCGTCTTAGAGTTCCAGTTCCAGGAGAGAAGATGAAAGGACTCTCTCTCTCTCTTTCCAGGAGGTATGGTCTCTCCAGCACGCGTACGGAACACGCCTCCACTGCTCCTCCTCTTTCTCCCTTTTGTTGGGTCTGTCCTCTTCATGCGGGACATCCCCGCTGGAGGCGAGTGTTGCAGGTGAGGATGTTCTTGAACGATGGAGGGTTAAGGCTCTCTTCCTCTCGGGGAACGTCCCATTTTCGTCTCCAGCCTGGCTGAGGTCATCTGGCTGTGTGGATCATTTGTCTCTGTAAAACTGAACTGAACTCCATGGTTGAAAAGAGGATGACAAGGGCGATCCTTCTAGTGAAGACGACCCTCTTGCTAGAGGACTTTGAATTAGAAGAAATAGCGTCCTTCATCCGTTTTGAAGTGAGAGCCACATAGGCTCAGGCCTGACATAGCTTCTCTCGCTTCTATATTCTGCCTCAGACGATCGACAGTAAATGGCAAAGCTGTAAAATGGTGTTGGTGGTGTTGGTGGTGGTGGTGGTAGTGGCAAGTCGGGTCTCACCAAAGCAGATGTTGTACAGTGTTTGGAGTCGTGTCGTCAGAACCGATTGGCTGATCTCATATTCCGTTCGTGCAGCTGTACCATCATCACTCGGTTGAGACTTACATCTGTTGCTCAGTTGTCTCTCGCTGCAGCCGCTTAGGGGGAAGATGGGGGCGTCGGAACTGAGGCTTCCGTCTGTCTCAGATGCACTTCAACGTTCCTTTTTTTTTGATAATTTCCACTTTCGCTTTACCTCGTGAGGAGAGTGTCGCTGGAGGAGAGTATATCGTTACCCTCACGGTCGAGGCACACTGCTGGGGGCGTCAACTTAATCTATGCGAGTTGGGTTGTCCAGGGAGGAGGCTCACGTCTCTTGAAGGACGAGGTTTCCATGACAGACCTGCCTCGTCCAAGCTGCCAGAGGAAGTAATGCCACCTGCCTTAATTACCGATGGCCTTGTTTCTTATGTATATATTAATTCCTCATTTTTTTCTTATCTTTTTTTTTCCCCTTCGGTAACAAGTGACCACTACGACTGCATTTTTACCCTCCAGGATTAACCAGTTTCTTCAGTGGGTCTGATTCAAGTTTCTTCATCGCCAGGTTTCTTGATGGTCACTACCACCGCCGCCCTCCTCTGCTAACACGGTCCAAGCGTTTGTCGTCCTGTGTTGGACGATGTTTACATCGGATCCCAACCCTCTCCGGCGACGTCTTTTTTTTTTTTCTTTCTTCTTTAATTGCCGTCCGCCAGGTGGCCGTGGTCACTCGTACCCAAGCCGGGTCTCAGGTCTGGTGCAACATAACCATAAAGACGAGTGATAATGTTGTACGTCCAGTACCACTGCTGAGTGTTCGTCTTCCACCTCCCACTCCCTCCTTCCCTCCACCCTTGCTACCCTCCCTCTTCCCTCCTCCCTCCTCTCTTCCTCTCCCCCTTTGCCTCCCCCATCCCTCCTCTACCCCACCCCCGTCTCTTCCCTCCCTCCCCCTTTGCCTCCCTCCTCCTCCCTCCCCCTTCGTCCCTTGCTTCATCCAGTGAGGCGGATTTCCCCAGTGAGTGTGACGTAGGCAGTGTGCAGCAGCAGCAGCTAACTCCTCCTCCTCGCGACCATCCTCCATACTCGGTTATGGCGTGGGGGTCCAACCTCGCCCTGGAGCCGTATACACGCCATTTTCTCCACAACTTGAAATATTCACTTGTCCCAGTGTCCGGCCGCTGTGCATCGCTGATGGGCAACTGTCGGCATGACACGGTCGAGGACACAGCTTCAAATGTTGCTCGGGGAGTCAACATGATGTCGCTGATCTCGGCACTGGCAATCTGTCGCCACCATTAAACATTTCGCAGATGTTCGGTAAAATATCGAACGGTCGTAGAGAGTTCTGGCGGTGTTGGTAAACACTAGGGGCAGCCAAGTGAGGTGCTGACGGAGGAGGTGTGAAGTGGTGAGGCCAGGTAGTTCTCCTGACGGGGTAGGAGGGAGTGGTGGCCCTGAAGGAGGAGGAGGAGGAGGAGGAGGGTAGCGATGTTGGCCAGTGGAACCAGGAAATTGCGTGTTTCTGTGCATGAAGGGAACCCATGACGTCAAAAGGCGATACTTTGGGACGCTCACAACACATGGAACGCTGACGTCCAGGGACACATCACATAGGGACGCTGACGTCCAGGGACACAGCACATGGGATTCTGACGTCCAGAGACACAACACATGGGATGCTGACGTCCAGGGACACAACACATGGGACGATGATGTCCAGGGACACAACACATGGGACAGTTGACTTCCAAGCGTAGCACACAAACAAAGTTCCAGTGGGACAGTGCCTGAGACGCTGTTGTCCAGGGGTAACGCCTGAGGTACTGACTTCTAAGGAGCGACACCTGAAACGCTGACGTCGAAGGAGCAGTTCCTGAAGTACTGACGTCCCAGGGAGTGACGCCTGGGACCCTGACATCCAGGGGGCTCCACCTCAGACACAGACTTCACCAGGGTAGACGCGTGTGTTCCTCCGCATCTCACGTGGAACGTCACCTCCTCCTCACACCCTCCCGTAGCCACTCCTCACCCGGTGACTTCCTCATCGCACAAGGGCCCCCAACACACACACACGAGACTTGAGAACAATGTTCTTTTTACTTAGCTTACATTAACCCGTTGCTTTAGATGCACCGTCGTCATGATTGCTATCATAGCACTTATCGTCGGGAGATCTTCAGCGTCATCATAGTCATTAACGTCATCTTTTTAATTAATGTCACCTTTGTCGACATCGTAAGATCATTGTATGTAGTCGTCACGTCGGAGACGAAACGCTTGTCGCTTCAAGTCCATGACAGACATTCGTTGCGTCTCGTAAGATACGTAAAAAGTTTACGAGTTGATTTTCTCTTTGAGTCATCAAGTATGTCCTCCTGTTCTCACAACACTAATCTATGAGTTTCTGATCTTTTACACGATCGTAAAGAGAGCGAAGCCAAGGGGGGGGGGGTCTGTGTGTTGCTGTTTAGAATTCATCAGCGTTCCTTTATATTCCTTTGATACTCTGACACTGAGCACCAGTGTCACGACGACCCCACCTTTGGCTATGGGGCTAGTAGATGAGAGGGGGAGAGGCACTGAGGGGTCATCTCGAGTCCAGCCGCTGGGAATGAGTTAGTACCAGTGGCGGTGCTTTGGTGAGGGTAGTGGAGGAAAAAGGATGGACGGAGGGAAGGAGGGAGGGAGGCAGACCCTTAGGGTCAAGGTCCGTGCTTTCATTAGGGCCGTAGACCTGGACACGAGGACCAGGGCCTGGGGCATGGCCGGCCCTAGGGGAGTGAGGGACCGCTGATTGAGCCCAGCATAAGGATACGGTGTGCCCTTTTATGTAAACGAATTATCTATTCATCTATTTATCTATTCATCGCAGCGGTTGTGTGAGGCCTGGCTGTATGAGTGTGGATCTTTTCACTCGTCGCTCTTCATAGTCACATGTGTGTGGCCCCTGTGGGTGTGGTGGTCATGTATGTGTGTGGTTCTTGTGGATATGGTGGTTATATGTGGATGTGTGGATGACATGTGTGATCCCTGTGGGCGTGGTGGTCATATATGTGTGGTTCCTGTGGGTATGGAGGTTACATGCATGACCTCTTTGGATGTGTGGGTCACATATGTGGCCCTTGTGGACGTGGTCGTTCTATATGTGGTTTCTGTAGATGTTTTAGTCACATGTGTGGACTCCCTCTGGGTTTTGGGACCACTCTGGGTGTTGGAGTCATGTGTGTGGTTGGCAATGTTGAGCAGAACTGGGCAGTTTGCAATTATTAGTTGAATGAGGCAGATTAGAGCAGACGGAAGATAGTAATGTGTGGCGGGTGACAGCAGCGGGTGACGGGAGACAGTGGCGCGTGACGGGTGATAGTGGTGGAAGACGGGAGACAGTAATGGGTAAGTGGAGACAGTAATGAGTACATTGGTGAGTGACGGGAGACAGTGGTGCGTGACGGGTGACAGTGACGGGAGACGGAGGATTATGGGTGACAGTGGACAGTAATGGGTACAGTGGTGAGTAACGGGAGACAGTGGTGTCCGACGGGTGACAGCGGTAGGTGACAAAGACAGAGGTCTGTCTCTTAATGGTTGGGACGAACTTGTGTCTGTGCCTCAGGTCCTGTGTCTGTGCCTCAGTTTCTGTGTCTTTCTCAGGCTCTGTGTCTGTGTCTCAGGTTCTGCGTTTGTGCCTCAGGTTCTTTGTCTGCCCTGGATCTGTATCTGCTTCAGATTCTGTGTCCAACGGCTCTATATCTCACACAGGTTCTGTGTTTGTGGCTTTCGTTTTGTGTGTTAACTCGTGGTTCCACAGCTTCCCCTGCTTCTGTGTCCGTCTCCTTGGTTCTGTGTCAGCCTCAGACGCAGTGCCTTTCTCAGGGTACATGTCTGTGCCTCAGCTTCTTTGTGTCTCAAGGTCTGTGTCTGTACTTCTGAAGTTGCCATAATAAGCCTCCCACTCCTCCTCCTCCTCCTCCTCCTCCTCCTCCTCCTCGCCTTCCTCCTCCTCTTCGTCCTCCTCTTCCTCCTCCTCCTCCTCCTCCTCTTCCTCCCCCTCCTCCTCCTCTTCGTCCTCCTCTTCCTCCTCCTCCTCCTCCTCCTGTTCCTCCTCCTCCTCCTCCTCCTCCTCCTCCTCCTCCTCTTCTTCCTCCCCCTCTTCCTCCTTCTCGTCTTCCTCCTCCTCCTCCTCCTCCTCCTCTTCTTCCTCCCCCTCTTCCTCCTGCTCTTCCTCCTCCTGCTCCGCAAGGGAGTTCCTCGTCAGGGGCACCAGGCGATGCAGAGCTGGTTGATCGGTTTGGCCTCAAGAGCCTGATGGACCTTTCTTGGTACTGATGCATATGAAGTGCCAGTGACCCATACCAAGCAGGCCAGGCAAAGCAGGGTACTCTCTCTCTCTCTCTCTCTCTCTCTCTCTCTCTCTCTCTCTCTCTCTCTCTCTCTCTCTCTCTCTCTCTCTCTCTCTGCCTGGAGCGAGAGAGAGAGAGGAGAAGGAGGAGGAGGAGCAACAGCCCCAACTCCCAAGAATAGAACATGATAATCTCTTACGTCTTCAGCCGCTGCCTCCTCTTGACCACCACCAGCAGCAGCACAGCTGCTCCTCCTCGGGTCATGTCATTCCCTGAACCCACCTCCCCCAAGTGGAGACTGTGAGTAGAGATGAGTCGACGTGAGTACTGTCGGGGGATGGCGAATACTGACTGAATGACTGGTATGGATGGGTCTATGGAAAGCGTCATAGGCGTGCGACAAGGACATTATTCTATACAAACAATTAAAACATTCCATATCCTGAAGAAATAGAATAGTTCCTACCCACTCCAAGGCAGTTGGATGATGTGGATGTATGAATAATGATATGGATGTAGAGTGAATACCATGTACGGTAGTGAATGAGGGTGGAAGGGGAGAGTACATAAGACGACCGAGATGAAGCCAACACGTGAAAAAAATGTATTGGGTCTATGTATACAATGAATGATTAGAGAGTTCGTTGAATGATATGAATATTGTAGATGAAAACTACATTCATTGTGAATAACCAAGCAGTAGCATGAATTATGATTGAAAATTGACGATGAATACTGAATAACTGAATTACTTCTTGTGAAAAATGAAATTACCAGTGAATAGTATGACTAGCCAGCCGTAAGAGTTAATATCTGAATAGATCGTGTAAGACAAAATGAATGGACCGTTGTGAATTGTCGGTGATTAAGGAACGTTATGAATGGGTAAGTGAATATGATGAATGACATTATACAGCACACACAGATCTACCAGAGATCTTAGTTTCAGTGAGGTTGGTCAGCCATGGGTGGCGGCTTTCTCTTCGCCAGGGTCTGCGTGGTAATTAAAATCCTTTGTTTACGAGTTGAGTCATTAGTACGTCACCTTATAAAAACTAATTAACCTACCTGTTGGCATATGAAGTAATTACTGGATTACCTTAGGTGTATGTGATGGCAACTTTTGAGCGTTTTTGGACAAGGTAATTGTTGTAATTATCTGTACGAGGATGGAGAGTTGTACTTTGTTGTGAATTGTAGCCTTGCTTTCTTGAATGTGTGTTTGAATCATCACACGCGTCATACAGACACGCACATGCACAGGAGCGAGATGTTTTGGAAGGAGATTAGTAATGTGCGTAAAACAAGAGAACAAATGGGAACATCAGTAAAGGGAGCAAAGGGGGAAGTGATAACAGGTAGTGATGAAGTGAGGGTGAATTGGACTGAGTATTGTGAAGGACTGTTGAATGTGCTTAATGATTAGTGGCAGATGTAAGGTGTTTTGGTCGGTACGGTATGCGAAGTGAGAGAGTCAGGAAGTATGGCTTGGTGAAGAGAGAAGAGGTGAAAGCCTTACGTAAGA